>NC_064268.1:38101786-38211786 GCF_003254725.2 Canis lupus dingo | reverse complement strand
TCCTTGGCTGGTTCCTGCTCTTAGGGGAGACGATTTCAGGTTGTCACCCTTGAGGATGACGTCAGCTGCGGGCCTTCTTACTCTGTTGATAGACATTTCCTCAAAACCCACTGTGCTTTTTATGTTGTATTTTGTCAAATGCTTTTTCTGCAACTCTTGAGGGGATCATATGCGTTTTGTCCTTTCTCTTGTGTTTTGTTTTTTGTTTTTAAAGATTTTATTTATATATCCTTGAGAGACACAGAGAGACAGAGCGAGACAGGCAGAGACACAGGCAGAGGGAGAAGAAGGCTCCATGCAGGGAACCCAATGTGGGACTCGATCCCGGGACTCCAGGATCACGCCCTGGGCCGAAGGCAGGTGTTAAAGCGCTGAGCCCCCCGGGCCGCCCCATGTCCTTTCTTTGGTTAATGGGATGGATCATGCTGACTGATCAGAGGGGCTGCGGGGGGCAGGTGGGCAACATGGATGAACAATAGGAAAAGCTACAAGCGTCTGGTTCTAAATAAAGAAATCCCAGAAATTTAGAAAGTACAGCCTGGCAACAGAGTCAGTACTGTCGGAACAACTTTGTATGGGGACAGACGGTGACGCCGCTTCTCGTGGGGAGAGCTGAGTGAGGCACAGAATTGTCAAGTCACTAGTTGTAGCCCTGAAACTACTGTCACCTTGTGTGTCGACTGTACTTCAATAAATATCAAGGAAAAGGGGTTTCTGGTAGGACTCCTGGTGGGTCTGTGAAAGGCATTTACATGGTCGTTATGCACACGAAGGCACCTCTGCAGAGGGGATCAAGATGCTCACGTGTCTTCATGTTAATTTTTAGAAGATTTACTTGAGAAAGGGTGCAGTGGGGGGGGGGACGGAGGGAGAGGGGGAACCTGGCGCGGACTCCTCACCCACCAGAGCCCGAGCCCCACGCGAGGCTCCACGCCACAACTTCAAGATCCTGACTTGAGCCAAACACAAGAGTCGACGTGGAACCGACGGAACCACCCAGGAGCCCCTCAAATGTTCCTAACTGCAACCCCATGCTGTGAACCCTGGGGGGCGGGGGGGCATCTGTGACCCCCAGTCTGCCTTGAAGGGCGGGAGGCCTGCAGGGCCCGAGGATGGGAACTGAGGATGTGGGAGGGTGCCTGCCTCCCCTTCCTGCCCCGCGTGGGGACAGGACCCTCCCCTGGGACCCTTCGCCTTCAGGGTGAAGGGCTAAGTGCTGATTGGACCCCGCCTGCCCACAGTGATGATGCGGGACCCCACTCTGGGCAGAACTGTGGTGCCCCCGGGTTCCACCGCTGCCTGGTGCCCACTCTGCATCCGCAGACCGTCGGAGGCACTCGTGCTCCGGATCTGGCTTGCAGAGACCCGACTCTCCTGCTCTCCCCAGTAGCCCAGTACTCGTCTCTCCTCAGTACCCCAACCCTCCCACTCTCCCCAGTACCCCGGTACTCCCACTCTCCCCAGTACCCCAACCCTCCCACTCTCCCCAGTACCCCAACCCTCTCACTCTCCCCAGTACCCCAACCCTCTCACTCTCCCCAGTACCCCCACACTCCCACTCTCCCCAGTACCCCAACCTTCCCACTCTCCCCAGTACCCCAACTCTCCCACTCTCCCCAGTACCCCAGTGCATAAAAAGGAGGAGCTCACACAGTGACAGGTCACAGGTGAGTGGCAGCCGATCCCTGCTCCTTGCGGGCCACAGTGGGACCTGTGGGTCTGGGTGGGGGCACAGGCCTCCCGAGCTGGGGTCCACAACACCCCGACCCCCCATGCGATGACCGGGAGCAGCTCCCTCACCCCTTTCACAGCCCCATGGGGTGAGAGCGGCCACCCTGCTGCCCCCGTCCAGGGAAGGAGGCTGCAGTTGGAACTTGGGCAGCTCCCCCGGGACCCCCGCTCCCCTGTAAGCCCTGTGCTGTGCAGAGACCCAAGCCATGACCTTTCCAGCCTGTCCTAGACACATGGAGCCTGACTGGGGTGACTGACACCCCCCCATCCTGCCCTGTGCCTGCTGGGTCCCCCTGGCCCGTGAGCAGGCTTGTTCTTCATGCACTGGAACGTGGAGTCCCTCGTGCTCCCCCAGGCCCCCCTCAGGCTAGTCACACATCGCTGCCCTCAGGGTGGGGAGTTTGGTCGCACTCTTGCTGGCATCAGGTTTTAATTTTGATGAAGTCCAGTCCGTCGCTTTCTCCCCTTGGTCGTGTGCTTGTGGAATCTAAGAGAAACCTTTGATCCCTGCCCCCCCGCAAGCCTGCAGGGACACTCGCTGGCCGGCCGACCCACCACCATCTCTGCACTGGCCCCGGGCTGGGAGACGTCACCCCCGAGCATCAGGTGGGCAGTTCCTGGAGCCCCTGGGTCCCCCGCCCGTGTGCTCCTGATACCGGGGTGAGAGTGCTCTGTGACCCCAGCGTGATGGCGTGTCCTGGGACAGTGGCTGGGAAGGTGGACTGTAGGTGGGCGAGGGACAGACAGGCAGCGAGGGCCCATGTGTGATGCTCCAGCCCAGCCTGTGCCCCTCGGGGCTACGGGGTTGTCTCAGGCTCCGGTCAGACAGAGGGGCACCTGCCCACGGGGAGCACCCGGATGCATGTGTCCTTGGAAGGTTCTCACGCACCGTCATTCTTGGATGTGTTTGGATTGCAGCATGATGCAGGAGGACCCGGAGACCCTGCTGGCCTTGCGAAGGGCCAATATCGTGGCCCAGTACCATCAGGTGAGGCCCAGAAGGGACCATAGACACTTCACACCCATGACAGGGGAGACCATACCTGCAAGAGCAGGGGAGGCCCAGGAGAGGATCAGAGCCAAGGATGAGCCAGGTCATCCCAGACAAGGACCATAGTCACCAGGAACAAGTGAGACCCTGGGGATGGTCCCGGTGTTAGTAGCATGTAAGGGTCCATCCTGGATCCTAGTAATTGGTAGCTGAGAAGCCCAGTCACCAGGTACAGGGGAGGCCCAGGTGGGGACCAGAGTCACCAGGTCCAGATGAAGACCACAGTCACAGATCCACATGAGGCTCAGGTGGAGACCAGAGTCACCTAGGTGAAGCCCAGTTGGGGACTAGAGTCACCAGGTCTGGGTGAGGCCCAACTGGGGACCAGAGTCACCAGGTCAGGGTGAGGGCCAGGTAGGGATCAGAGTCACTAGGTCAAGTGAGGCCCAGGTGAGGACCACAGTCACCAGGTCCAGGTGAAGCCCAGTGGGGGACCACAGTCACCGGGTCCAGGTGAGGCCACGGTGGGGATCACAGTCACCTGTTCCAGGTGAGGTCCTGGTGGGGACCAGAGTCACCAGCTGCAGGTGAGGTCCATCTGTGAACCACAGTGTACTGGGTCCAGGTGAGGCCCAGGTGGGGACCACAATCACTGGGTACAGATGAGGCCCAGGTGGGGACGAGAGTCACCAGGTCCAAATGAGTCCCAGGTGGGGAGGTCACCAGGTCAGGGGAGCCCAGGTAGGGCCCATGGTCACCAGGTCCAGGTGAGGCACAGGCGGGGCACCACAGTCACCAGGTCCAGGTGAGAGCCAGGTGGAGACCAGAGTCACCAGGTCCAGGTGAGGCCCAGGTGGGGACCACAGTCACCAGGTCTGGGCGAGGTCCAGGTGGGGACCACAGTCACCAGGTCTGGGTGAGGTCCAGGTGGGGACCAGCGTCACTGGTTCCAGGTGAGGCCCATGTGTGGACCACCGTCACCAGGTCCGGTTGAGGGCCAGGTAGGGATCAGAGTCACCAGGTCAGGGGAGCCCAGGTAGGGATCAGTCACCAGGTCCGGGTGAGGCCCAGGTGGGGACCACAGTCACCAGGTCAGGTCAGGCCCAGGTGGGGATCTTCACTGATAGATAGAAGCAGGTGAGGCTGTCAGGCTGCACCCACCGGGCAGACAGGCCCTTCCTCTGGTGCCCGGCCAATCTCAGAGGGTCGGCGCTCCCTCAGGATTCAGGGGAGGGAGGAGCCCTTCTGCTCCCTCCTGTCCCCGTTTCCCTGCTCTGATCAGTCCCCACCATGGAGCCCCCTCTGTTGCAGGCGCACCAAGCAGGGTCTCCGCGGGACCTGTCACTGTGCAAGGTCACTGACCACCAAGGCTTTCTGCAGTGAGTCCCCTGGACACCCCTCACTCATCTCAGGGGGGGGTGGCGTTTGCAGGAACACCTCTCTGGAGGCTGACTCCCCCCCCAGGTCGGGACCTCATCCCCTGGAGCCCTCTGAGGGCCATGTCTGTGCTGGGCTGCAGCTGAGACACCCCGGAGGCCGACCTGGGATGTGGGCAGGAAGGGAGCTGGGCCCGGGGGAGGCCCCTGGACACTCAGAGGAGGAGCCTCCACACCTGCTTCTGGCAGGCCCAGGTGTCTGCCTCCTGCATGGGGGGTGGGTGGGCAGGGGGGTCCAGTCTATTCAGCAGGGGATCCCGCGGGTGAGGGGCTCTGGGGCCAGGGCGTGCTCTCCATTGGGGGACAGCCTGGTCTGGGGCAAGTCCGCAGAGGAGCTCTCACCCACACCCCCCCATCGTCCAACTTCCCCCCCAGCAATGGAACTCCCTCCCCATCCTCCCAGTACAACAAGACAGTGCAGGCAGGCAGCCCCCAGACATGGGTGTGAAAACAAAAAATGGGGTCCCCTTCCCTTTGTCACCTGCCTGGGCCACCCCAGAGGCCCCGCGAAGGACCAGGCCCTGGAGCACCCCCAGGACTCCCATCACGGGGTCCCCCCAGCCCCCTGGGACGACGCTGTTGGGCCCATGACACCCCTCCTGCCCCGTGGCCACTGCAGCTTGTGCCCCTCACTGGGCAGTGACGGGCACAGCCAGGGCAGAGCCAGGGCGGCGCTGAGCCCACTGCCCCGAGGCCCTGCACAGGCCCGGGACCCTCTGCCTTCCATGTCCACGGGGCAGCTCGATGCTCACGGGCCCTGGGGGCAGAGCGTGGTGGTGAGTGCGGGGGCCCAGAGGCTCTGGCCCGCCGTCACCGTGCCCTGCCTCGTCTTGTTGTCCCTCCCGGAGGGCGGCACCCCCCGCACAGGACACCAGCCCCTGACCCAGAGGGACCTGGGCTGGCCTGGCCCCGGGCTCTGTGGGGGCAGGGGCGACTTGAGCCCCCCCCCCAGGCCCAGCACTAATGGGATCCAGCACCCCGGGGCCCTGGCGAGGCCTGTGTTCTAGCCCCGGGCTGAGCGAGCCCTCTCACAGCTGGATGTGGCCTCCTGGGCCCTGGGCGTGCCCCACAGATCCAGGTCACTGACCTAGGGCAGCCCTGGGGATACTGGGACACCCCAGGGCAGGGCAGTAGGGGTAGGCCCATGGGCCCCACCCGCACCCACACCAGGAGGCAGGCTCCTCCACGTGCTGGGGCTCCAGCAGTCAGTCACCCGGCCCCTGGGGGCCCGAGGCCGAGGTCCAGCTGCCCTGCGGGGACCCAGCCCAGGAGCCCATAAGCCGTAGGTCCAGGTCAGCCCTGCTGTCCTCAGAACCGCCTCTCAATGCCCCAACCTCAGGACACGCGCCCCCACCTGGAGTCCACAGAGGCTCCCAGGTGGGGCACTCCAGCACCCGCACCCCTGTGGGATTCCCGCTTTCCTCTAAGGACAGGAAGGTCTCCCAGGGGAAGATGCGCACCCTCGGCTCTGAGCCCGTTTGCTGTTGCAAGTTCAATAAAGTGTTGTTGTGTGAAAATGCATGGCCGGCTCGTTTCTGCGTCTCCCAGAGCTCTGTGCACGGGGTGCGAAGAGACCCCCAGAGAGGAGGAGGGGGCACCACCCAGGCCCCAACCAGCCCCTGCAGGGGCGCCGCCAGGCACAAACAGCTGACGTCCCCACGTGCCTTCCAGGGGCGGCCAGACGCCAGGGTCAGGACCCCACAGACTCTACTGCGACTCAGCCTGTGCCCTGGGGCCAGGACAGGCCTGGGACAGAGTGACAGCCGGGGAGCCTCAGGTCACCAGGGTCTGTGCAAAGCGCCCTGGGAGGTCTGTGCTCCCTCTGTCCAGGGGGCCTGGGTTGCCCGGGCTCCGGGGTGCTTCCTCCCCTCCCTGGGACACAGAGGGCCCACAGGGCGGTCAGCGTGGCCCTGGAGGGGACGTCAGGACAGCAGGCCCTTGCAGCTCACACACCTGGGCCACCCTCACTGGGCGGGTTCAGCGTGCACACCTGGTGCTGCTGGATCTCTTGCACCAGAGTGTGGAGGGCACCCTGCACGCCCTAGAGAGTAGGGGCTGGGTGAGCGTGGGGCTTGGCCTGGGGGCAGGCAGCTCAGGGGACCGAGGGACCCCAGCCCTGTCCCCACCCCGACTTCCACACACAGGCAGCCCCAGGGCTCCCCCCATGGGCAGCCGGCTCCTCAGGAGCTCCCCCCAGGGCGGCCCCGAGGTCTGGCTCCCCGCTGGAGAGGCATCAGGGAGAAGAGAAGCAGCCGGCGCTCGGCGGGGACCCACTGCCACCCACGGGAATGTGGCGGAGCCGGACCTTCCAGCTCAGCTGACCCTCTGGCGGGTCGGCACGGCACGAGGGAGCCCGGATCGGCCAGGAGAACCCAGCTAGCCACCCAGCGCCAGCACCAGAAATGATGGTGTTTCAACCATTTCGGCGTCAGGACGATGCAGCCCGAGGATCAGATCGCGGCACGGCGACAGACACACACACACCCCACACCCAACAAACATCGGAATCCCCCGATTGTTGTCAGACAGCAGCCGGACGGTTACAGACACGACGCTGGGGTCCCTGGTAGGACACATGGAGGATGCTCCAGACCACGGCTGCAGAGGCGCTGGAGGCCGGGGGATGTGCCTGCGGGTGCCGACGGGGAGCGCGGGGCGGCGGGAAGCACCCTACAGAGGGGGGCCCCTCCTGGGAAAGGACGCCGGGTCCCCGCTAAGGCTCCGGATGCTGACATCTGTCCTCTTTTCCTTCAGCGTCTGGTTTCCCCCCTATTTTGTTCTTCCTGATTCTCCTTCGGCCTCCACCCTGCATCCGAGCCACTGACCACACGGGCTTCTTTACGACGTCGGGTCCCAAAAGGAGGCCGAGCTCTGGCTCCCGGGATCGGGAAGGACCATCGCCGAGGTTTATGCTGATCCCCCGAGCTTGTACCTTCCCGGCTCTTCTGTCCTGCAGAATGAGGGGAGGCACGGGCCTTACAGGGAAGGAAGCCCACTCCCACTAGGGCGGGACCCTCCCTCGTGGAGGACGTCATCTGGGTCAAGGAGTGCAAGCGGGGCGATCAAGAACAGGTCGCAGGTTAGACATAGTCCACTTTGAGGTTTGTCCTGAAGCGAGCACTCACCTTCGATGTCATGCTTTGTTAGTTCATCCATTTATTATTTGTTAAAGATTTTATTTTTATGTCCTCTCTACACCCAACATGGGGTTCAAACTCACAGTCCTGAGATCAAGGCCCCCCGACCAGGCCGGCCAGGCACCCCAGGGCCATGTTTCGCATCTCTTTGCTGGCTCGCCTATCTCTGCACCCAACTGGGACATCGAGTCCACGACGGGGGAGCTTTAGCTACCTCCGAACCTAGAACATTCTTGCTGTATCCCCATCCTAGAACGACCTTCGCCATTGAATAGCAATTTAAATAAATCCGCAGTCAAATGACTCCTGGTCAAGGAAATGGCCAACTTGTCATGTGTGTGGGCCCCACTCCCTGGGCTCCCAGGGAGGCTCTGCTTTCTTTAACATCTACGGCCATATCACCCTGAACGCGCCCGATCTCGATCAAGGTCCCAATGACTCCACCGCGACTCGACGCGGGGGCTCAGTTTCTGCCCTGACACAGGCAGCACGTCGGCTTCAATTACAACCTATCAATCAATCAAAGGGAGCCTGGCCGCTAGGTGTGGTTCGTAAGAACACGCGACTCTTGTTCTTGGGGCGGAGAGTTCAAGCCCCATGTGGGTGTAGAGATGACAGAAAAATAAAATCTTAAAAAGAAAATCAATCAGTCGGTCTGGGGGAGACACAGCCCCGGACCCCACGGGGCAGGGAGCCAGCTGACGGGTCTACGCACAGTATTAGAAGCAGCAGAGCACAAAGTCAGAACTTTCAGAAGTCTGCTAGAGTGGGGGACACGCCGGCCTTGACGGTGCTCAGGAGGCGAAGTGGGGGGCGGCCCCTGGAGCGACAGGGTGGGCTCAGGATCCCCGGGGTCCCAAGGATGGTGGCGCCAACGGTTCCCAGGCCCAGGAGCGGGGACCCCGGCCGAGAGCCGCGGGACTAGGGCCAGCTGTCTGCCCTGTGTGGCCACAAACTGCAAACCCCTGTGCAGTCACGGGGCCACGTCCCTGGGCCAGGCCAGCAAAGGCCAGAAGTGGGAGGAGATCCTCCAGGCAGGAGGAGCACGGGTCTCCCCCAGGGGAGCCTCTAAAACTTGGAGGTGTGAAACTCAGTCACTTGTCCGAGATCAAAAAACAAACAGAAGCTGGGCCGCAGGCAGGGTGAACGCAGGGTCTGTAGAAGTGGCCTCTGTGGAGGCCCCTGCAGACCGGGAGGGGGGCGGGATGCTCAGCCCCAGGCCCAGGGGACCCGGCGACCCCGCCCCTCAGTGCCGAGGCTGGGGGCAGCACAACGCCGCCCGCGGGAGGCCAGACCCCGCCTCTGACCCGCAGGTGCATCGCTCCCGAGGCAGGTGCATCGCCCCCGAGGCAGGTGCACACCCCGGAGGCAGGTGCATCTCCCCCAGGCAGGTGCATCGCCCCCGAGGCAGGTGCATGGCCCCCGAGGCAGGTGCACTGCCCCCGAGGCAGGTGCATCGCCCCCGAGGGAGGTGAGCACCCCCGAGGCAGATGCATCGCCCCCGAGGCAGGCGCGCACCTGACGTCATAGCCGCGGCCCCGCCCCCAGACCCCGCCCCGACCCCTCGCTGCCACCAGGTGGACGGACCGCAGAGGTCACCGAGCTCCAGCTCTGCGGGGTGGGCGGGGTTGAGCTTCCTCCGTACTTTGTGTTGGCTTTACCTTCATTATTTTCTTTGATTCTTTTTTTATTAATTGCTTAATTTTAATTTTTATGTATATACCTTATATATTACTTATTTTTTACTTTCATTGTACTTTGATTTTGTTTCTTATTTTGGAATTTAGATTCTTTTAACAAGCAGTCCAAAACACACAGGATCTAGTGGTTCTTTTTTGGGGGGGCAGTTGCTGTTGTTATTGTTGTTTTCTTGTTTTTTCTTTTTCTTCCTTCTTTCTTTTTGGAAAAAATAATGAAATGGAGAAATTCACCTCCAAAAAAACCTCCTTGTACTCACAGCTAGGAAGTTCATCAATACACATATATGATGTCTGACTAGAGTTTAAAACAATGATTATAAAGGGATCCCTGGGTGGCGCAGTGGTTTGGCGCCTGCCTTTGGCCCAGGGTGCAATCCTGGAGACCCGGGATCGAGTCCCATGTCGGGGTCCTGGTGCATGGAGCCTGCTTCTCCCTCTGCCTGCGTCTCTGCCTCTCTCTCTCTCTCTCTCTCTCTCTCTGTGTGTGTGTGACTATCATAAATAAATAAAAATTAAAAAAATAAAACAATAATTATAAAGATAGCAGCTGGGCTGGCAAAAGAGCACAGAAGAAAACTAGAGAATACCTTTACTGTAGAAATAAAAGAACTAAAATCTAGTCAGGCTAACGTTAAAAATGCTATAACTGAGATGCAGTCCCAAGTGGAAGCCTTAAAAACAAGAAAGGTTATGGACCACAGAGGCAGACGTAGGGAACTCAGCCACTTACTAAAACAATAACATTCATATCATAGGAGACTCAGAAGATGAAGAGAGAGAAAAGGGGGCAGAAATTTTATTTGAACAAATTATGTAAACTTCTCTAACCTGAGGAGGGACACAGACACTGAAAACGAGAGCACAGAGAACTCCCACTAAATTCAACAGAAGCCGACCATCGCCAAGGCACATCGTAGTCAAATTCACAAAATACGCAGACAAGGAAAGAATCCTGAAAGCGGCGGAGGCAGGGTTTGTGGGGGGAGGGAGTCCTTAACCTACAAGGGAGGATGAATCAAGTTTGCAGCAGATCTGTCCACAGACTTGGCAGCCCAGAAAGGAGTGGAAGGAAATATTCAATATACTGAATGGGAAAGTATGCAGCCAAGAATTCTTTCTTCAGCAAGGCTGTCATTCAGGACGGAAGGAGAGATAAAGAGTTTCCCAGACAGGCAAAAAATAAAGGAGTTCATGACCCTTAAACCAGTCCGGCAAGGAATTTTAAGGGGGACTCTTCTAGTGGGGGAAAAAAAGAGACCAAAACCAACAAAGACTAGAAAGGACCAGAGAACATCGCCAGAAACACCAACTCTACTGGTAACACAAAGGCACAAAATTCATATCTTTTGATAATCACTCTGAATACAGATGGAATAAATGCTCCAATCAAAAGATATAGGATATCAGAGTGGATTAAAAGAACAATATCCGGGACGCCTGGGTGGCTCAGGGGTTGAGCCTCTGCCTTCGCCTCAGGGTGTGATCCTGGAGTCTGGGATCGAGTCCCACATCGGGCTCCTGGTGGGGAGCCTGCTTCTCTCTCTGCCTAGGTTTCTGCCCCCCCTCTCTTTCATGAATAAACAAAATCTTTTTTAAAAAAACAAGATCCATGTATATGCTGCCTACAGATGCTCACCTTAGACCTATAGACACCAGCAGATTGAAAGTCAGGGGATGGAAAATCATCTATCACGCTAATGGACATCAAAAGAAAGCTGGAGGACCCATACTTATATCAGACAAACTAGATATGAAACCAAACACTGGGGACACCTGGTGGCTCAGTGGTTAAGCATCTGCCCTCAGCTCAGGGTGTGATTCTGGGGTCCCAGGATCGAGTCCCACATCGGCCTTCCCTTGGGGAGCCTGCTTCTTCCTCTGCCTATGTTTCTGCCTCTGCTTCTCTCTGTGTATCTCTCATGAATAAATAAATAAAATCTTTAAGTTAAAAAAGAACAAATACTATAAGAAGAGATGAATAAGGGCATTATTTCATAATTAAGAAGACTATCAATCTCTATCTGATTATCAGATCAAACAACTGTAAATATTTATGCCGCCAAAATGGGAGTACCTAAATATAGAAACCAATTAACAACAAACATACAGAAACTCACTGATAATAGTACAATGACAGGGGATTTTAACACCCACTTATAGCAATGGACAGATCATCTACGCAGAAAATCAACAGGGGCACAATGGCCTTGACTCACTGGACCAGAGGGACTCAACAGATATAGTCAGAACATTTCATCCTAAAGCAACAGAATACACATTCGTTTCAAGTGCACATGGGACATTCTCCAGAACAGATCACATCATGGGCCACAAATCAACCCTCAACAGGTACAATAAGGTTGAGATCATACCATGTACATTTTCAGACCACAACACTATGAAACTCGAAGTCAACAGCAAGAAAAAATTTGGACAGACTAAAAATACATGGAGATTATGAACATCCTACTAGAGAATGAATGGAGCAACCAGGAAATTAAAGAGGAAATTTAGAAAATATATAGAAACAAATTAAAATGAAAACATGTTTCTCCAAACCTCTGGAATGCAGCAAAGGCAGTCCTAAGAGGGACATACATAGCGATACAGGCCTACATCAAGAAACAAGAAGTCTCCAATACACAACCTAAGCCTACACCTAAAGGAGCTGGAAAAGGACAGCAACAAAGCCTAAAGCCTGCAGCAGAAGGGAAATAATAAAGATGAGAGCAGAAATAGACAATACAGAAACAACAAAACAGTAGAATGGAATAGCGAAACTAAGAGCCAGTTCTTCAAAATAATTAATAAAATGGATCAAGCCCTAGCCAGCCTTATCAACAAGAAAATAGAAAGGACCTAAATAAATAAAATCACAAATGAGAGAGGAGAGATCACAATCAACACCAGAAAAATAAGACAGTTATAAGGGAATATTATGAAAAATTATATGCAACGAATGGGAGACCTGGAAGAAATGGACAAATCCCTAGGAATGTGCAAATGAGCAAAACTGAAATAAGATGAAATAGAAAATGTGAACAGACCCATAACTAGCAAAGGAGTTGAATCAGCAAGGCACCTGGGTGCCTCCGTGGTTGAGTGTCTGCTTTGGCTCAGGTCAGGATCCCGGGGTCCTGAGGGATTGAGTCCCACATCAGGCTCCCTGCATGGAGCCTGATTTTTCCCTCTGCTTATACCTTTGCCTCTCTCTGTATGTCTCTCATGAATAAATAAATAAAATCTTAAAAAAAAGAAAAAAGATGAAGAAGGACCCAAATAAAATCACAAATGAGAAAAGAGAAATAACAACCAACACCACAGAAATTTTTATAAGACCACAAACAAAACACCACAAACTTTTATAAGAGAAAAATTATATGCCAACAACTTAGAAAATCTGGAACACATAGATCAATTTCAGGAAATATATAACATAGCAAAAATGTAAAGGAAGAAATAAGAAACTTGAACAGACATATAATCAGCAAAGAAATTGAATCAGCAATCAAAAATCTCCCAACAAAGAAAGTCCAGGACCAGATGGCCTTCCCGGGGCTTTTCTACCAGACCTTTAAAGAAGAATTAATATCTATTCTTCTCAAAGTATCCCCCCCCCCAAAAAAAAAGAAGAAAAGGAAGGAAAACTCAAATTCATTCTATGAGGCCAGCATTACCCTGATACCAAAGCCAGAAAAAGACCCCACTACAAAGAGAGAGAGAGAGAGAGAAAGAAAGAATTAAAGGCCAATATCCCTGATTAACAGAGATCAAAAACTCTCAATAAAAAACTAGCACAGTAAATCCAACAATACATTAAATAAATTATTCACCATGATCAAGTGGGAGTTATTCCTGGGTTGCCAAGATGGTTCAATATTAACAAATCAATCACTGCGATACACCACATTATTTAAAAAAAAAAGGATAAGAACCAAGTGACCATTTCAACAAATGCAGAAAAAGCACTGACAGGGGATGCCTGGGTGGCTCAGTGGTTTGGCGCCTGCCTTCAGCCCAGGGCATGATCCTGGAGTCCTGGGATAGAGTCCTGCATCAGACTCCCTGCGTGGAGCCTGCTTCTCCCTCTGCTTGTGTCTCTGCCTCTCTCTCTCTCTCTCTCATGAATAAATAAGTAAAATCTTTTAAAAAAAAAAAAGCACTGACGAAACACAACCTCCAGTCATGGTGAAAACCCTCAACAGATTAAGTTTAGAGGGAATGTATGTACCTAAACATAATGAAAACCTTAGATGAGAAACCCAGAATATCATCCTCAACAGGGAAACACCAAGAACATTTCCTCTACAGCCAGGGCCAAGACAGGGATGTCTGCCCTCATCGCTCTGATTCAACACAGCCCGGAAGTCCTAGCCACAGCCATCAGACAACAAAAAGAAATAAAAGGCATCCAAATCAGCTAGGAAGATGTCAAGCTTTCACTATTTGATGATGAATGATTTTCTGTATAGAAAACCCAAAAATCTCCATCAAAAACTGCTAAAACTGATAAATTCAGTATAAGACACAAAGTGAACTTGCAGAAATCTGTTGCATTTCTATGCACCAATAATGAGGCGGCAGGAAGAGAAATTGAGGATTCACTCCCATGTAGACTAGCACCAAAAACAATAAGATATGTAGGATTAGGCCTAACCAAAGAGGTGAATGCCCTGCACTGTAAATCCTATAAAACACTGATGAAAGAAATTGAAGATGACACAAACCAATAGAAAGGCATTTCATGCTCATGGACTGGAAGAACAACTATTGCTTATATATCTTTAAAGATTTTATTTATTTATTCATGAGAAACAGAGAGGTAGAGACACAGGCAGAAGGAGAAGCAGCTCTCCATGCAGGGAGCCCGATGTGGGACTTGACCCCGGGGTCTCCAGGATCAGGCCCTGGGCGGAAGGCGGCACTAAACCACTGAGCCACCCGGGCTGCCCTGTTGTTTAAAACAGGGCGGGGGCCAGAGGCTCCTTTTTTTTTTTTTTTTTTTTTACTGGGATCCACTGTGGGCTTTGGCCATCTGGATTCGAATTCAGCTCCACCCTTCACTCCGAGTGATCTCGGGCTCATTGCTCCCCAGTGCGTGGTGGCCGAGAGGCCTGCTGCCCAGAGCCCTCATCCCCTGCTGCTGGTCCCGCTGGGCTCCTCTCGGGGACTTACCCTCAGCCGTAGACAGCCGCCTGGGCTAATGCACGGCCTCCCCCGACTGTGCCCGCTGGATGGTGGAGGTAGGCCCCGAACCCAGGCCCTTGCACCCCGGAGCAGGACCCCTCGGCAGGGACGTGGGGCTCCGGGTGGGGTTAGCCGGGACCCCCTGGGTGTGTTGCACGTGAGCTCGTCTCTGCGCGCCGCAGGTCCCCGTCCCCGCTGAAAGTGCTCTCCAAACCCCCGCGCGCAAATCTCCATCTCAGAGGTTTGCTGGGAGCTCAACCTCTGACAGTGGGGCCGGGGGATCCCGGGACCCGCCTCCAGAATGGGACCTGGTGCGGATGTCCTAGGTGCGCTGGCCGCGAGGGCCCCGCGCACACGGTCTCCCGTGCGACCTGGGCGGGATGCCGATGGGAGGCCCGGCCCGGGCACGCAGGTCACTGCGCCGAGGCCCGTTACTCGGAGTTTGAGCCTGGAGCGTGAAGCCCTGAGTCAGGGACGCCTGGGTCCTGAGCAGGAGGTGGTGGGACAAACGGACCAGACCGGCTGTGGCTGTGGACCTGTTCCCGCAGACCCCGCATTGTGAGATGCTCATCCTGTTTGAGAGGGTGGAGCACCCCAATGGCACAGGTGCCCTGACACCCCAGGACTCTCCAGCCCAGCCCCCACCGGGGCCCCCAGAGGACACTGTGCAGGAGGAAAGCAGGGCTGCTGCCTCTTGCTAGGTCCCTGGCTAGAAACCCTTTCAGAACGGGGCCATTGTATCACTGGGGTGGGAGCCAAGGGGTTCCTCAAGTCCTTGCGTTGCCTCAGGATGCTGGGGCAGCACCAAGAGAACACAAAACCTGGCTGACCCACTCAGGGTCCATCTGGAGCCTGTTCCCTCCAACCACCCCCAGGTTCCTTTTGGGTTAACTGGGGTACAGAGCGAGAATAAACAATTGCTGAACCGCTAAAAAAAAAAAAAATCTCAAAGACTCAAAGAAATAGATAACACAGCAAAAATGAAAAAGGAAGAAATAAGAAACTGGAACAGACAGATAACCAGCAAAGAAATTGAATCAGCAATCAAAAATCTCCCAACAAACAAAGTCCAGGACCAGATGGCCTTCCCGGGGCAATTCCACCAGACATCTAAAGAAGAGTTAATATCCATTCTTCTCAAATTATGCTCAAAGCAATCTACACATTTAATGCGATGCCCATCAACATAGCAATGGTATTTTTCACAGGACTGGAACAAATGATCCTAAAATTTGTATAGAACCACGAAAGATGGGCTGCCCAGGGGGCTCAGCGGTTTAGCACCGACTTCGGCCCGGGGCGTGATCCTGGAGACCCGGGATCAAGTCCCATGTCGGGCTCCCCGCGTGGAGCCTGCTTCTCCCTCTGCCTGTGTCTCTACCTCTCTCTCTCTTTCCCTTCTCTGTGTATTCTCATGAATAAATAAATAAAATCTTTAACAAAACAAAAACAAACCATGGAAGATTGAAAATAGCCAAAGCAGTGTTGAAAAAAAAAAAACAAAGCTGGGGTTCCAGATTTCAAGTTATATCACCGAGCTCTAGTGATCCAAAGAGTATGGTGCAGGCACAAGAAGGAGAGCCTTAGATCAATAGAACAGAACAGAAAACCGGAACAAGACACACACCTGTAACTCTATGATCAATTAATCTCCAACAAAGCAGGAAAGAATATCCAACGGCAAAAAGACAGTCTCTTCAACAAACGGTGTTGGGAAAACTAGGCAGCCACGTGCAGAAGAATGAAACAGGACCACTTTCTTACACCATGTATGTAAAAAATAAATTCAAAATGGATTAGGGACCTAAATGTGAGACCTAAAACCATAAAAAGAAGAAAAGATAGGCAGCAACGTCTTGGACATTGGCCATTGGATCTTCTTTCTAGGCACGCCTCTGAGGCGAGGGAAACAAAAGCAAAAATAAACTATTGGGACTTCATCAAGTTGAAAAGGTTCCGCACAGTGGAGGAAACAACCGTAGCTAAAAGGCAACGTACAAAATGAGAGGAGATAGTTGTAAACGACGCATCCAATAAAGAGTTAGTGTCCAAAATAGATAAAGCAAATATAAATCTCAGCATCCTAAACACAAATTACCAATTGAAAATGGGCAGAAAACATGAATGGACATTGTCTCTGACAGGACATCCCGATGGCCACCAGACACACGGAAAGTCACTCAGCATCACCCATCACCAGGGAAATGCAGACCCAAACCACGATGAGACGTCACCTGACAGCCGTCAGAATGGCTAAAATTAACAACACGAGAAACAACAGGTGTTGGTGAGGCTGGGGAGAAGGGGGAGCCCCCTTATACTCCTGGTGGGCATGCGACCAGGTGCGGCCACTGTGGAGAACGGTGTGGAGGGGCCTCAAGAAGTTAAAAGTAGAGTGACCCTACGATGCCGGAATTGCGCAGCAAGGTACTTGCCCCGAGGATACAGAAGTACAGATTCGAAGAGGGACGCGCAGCCCAGTGTCTGCAGCAGCGTCATCAACAGCAGCCGAACAGCGGACCGGGCCCAGGTGTCCACCGACAGATGAGTGGGCACAGGCGATGGGGGAAATACAGTCACTGCGACGTCACTCGGTCATCAGAAGGGATGGAATGAAGCCATTGACAACGACGTGGGAGAACCGGAAAGGACTGACGCTAAATGAACTAAGTCAGTCAGAGAAAGACAATTACCATACGATTGCGTTCACGTGTGGATTTTAAGAAACCAATCAAACTGGCAAAGGGGCAGGTGGCGGGGGGAGATGAGAGAAGCAAACCAAGAAACACACTCTTTTTTTTAAATTAATTAATTAATTTATTTATTTATGATAGTCACACAGAGAGAGAGAGAGAGAGAGAAAGAGAGAGGCAGAGACATAGGCAGAGGGAGAAGCAGGCCCCATGAACCGGGAGCCCGACGTGGGATTCGATCCCGGGTCTCCAGGATCGCGCCCTGGGCCAAAGGCAGGTGCCAAACCGCTGCGCCACCCAGGGATCCCAAGAAACACACTCTTAACCATAGAGAATAAAGTAATAAATACCAGAGGAATGGGGGGGGGGTGGATAGGGAAATGGGGGATGGGGATGACGGAGGGCACCTGACATTGTATCCAAGGGTTGAATCCCTATGGTGTACACTTGAAACTATATTACAGTGTGTTGACAAACAGGAATTCAAGTAAAACTTTAAAATAATAATTGTTAGTATTGATGAAATGGTGCGCCCAAGGGATAAAAATACAAAGGAAACTAAAAATCCAAATAAAGAGTATTTAAAGCCACAAATCCCCTCATTATCTCAGCTCAGGAGACGCCTGCCCTGTCTATTCTCACCCCAGCAGAAGCCTGGAGTTGGATTCTCTGGAGAGGCCTCTGACTGCGTGGAGCCAGGCTGTCCTCGAACCCAAAACCTAAATATAGTGCATAAAACTAAACCCCTGAATATACTGGAAGTCCCAGCACCAGGCACATGCCAAGACCCAATCAGTAATGGTACACAGACAATAACCTAACCCTAACCCTACTGAAAACCAAACACTAACCCCAAGCCCCTAATCCATAATCTAACAATAAATACAAACCCAACCCCTTACCCTAACCCCTAAACTTAACCCTAACCCTAACACCTAACCCTAACCCTAATGCTAACCCCTAACCCTAACCATAACTCCTAACCCTAACCCTAACCCTAATGCTAACCCCTAACCCTAACCATAACCCCTAACCCTGACACCTAACCCTAACCCCTATCTCTAACCCTAACCCCTAACCCTAGCCCTAACCCTAACCCTTACCCTAAGTGGTGTGGTTTCTGTCTGTGACTCACCTAGGAGCAAACTTGATGTTAGGTTGGTTATACGTGTTTTGATCTAGATATGACATGAACACCTCTTTAAAAAGATATTCATTGACCCAATGCAAGAAATCCCTGCTTGCCATACACCTTCCCCTCACCTTTGAATCCCTTTAGTAGGAAGATATCCAGTCCCTACACCCCTTGTCTCTCCTTCCTATACTGGAGACAAGGTGTTCTCCTATGCTGAACCCAGAGAATGTATCCATTTGTATTTCCCCCCCCCAAAAAAAAGGAGAAAAAAGAAAACCACTATGAGAAAGATCCCCACCCCAAAAGAGGAATTCTCATGCCAACTCTTATTTATTTGAAAAAAGAAAATTCAATCAATTCCACCCTGAAATGCTATAGGAACCCTTGGCTTCTGAGATTGTGGGTAATTTTTTTTTTTTTTTAATTTATGGGTTTCAGTAGTTTCCTGGTTTTCAGAATATCCTTTTCAAATAAGAAACACAAAAGAAAAATTATGGAGTTTTTTTGTTTGTTTTGGGTTTTTTGTTTTGTTTTTTCTAAAACACTCACTTCTGAAGAGGGTGTAGCAAGGCCTCTGTGGAGGAGGCAGGGGGACCCCATCACCTGCAGACCAGCTTCTGTGAGGCTGGTCACTAGGCCAAGCAAGCCCCCTAGTGGGGAAGCCTGGTAGCTTCCTCCACTCCTCTAGGGTCTGTTAAAAACTGCTTTTATAGAAAAAATTTTGTTCCTTGACGTGGATTTTGACAATGACTTTTTGGGTTTAACACCCAAAGCACAAGCAATAAAAGCAAAAATCAACAAGTAGCAGTACATCAAACTAGGAAGCTTCTGCATAGCAAAAGAAACAAGAGGCAACATATGGCAAGGGAGAAAATATTTGAAAAACCGTGTTTCTAACCGGCAGTTGATATCCAAAGCATATAAAGAACTCATACAACTCAATAGCAAAAAAATTTAAAAATTGCTAAAAAAAATAGGCAGAAGACTTGAATAGACATTTTTTTCCAGAGATGTACAAATAGTCAACAAGGACACAAAAAGATATTCAACATCACCCATCATCAGGGAAATGCAAATCAAAACCACAGTGAGAGGTCACCTTGCACCTGTTAAAATTGTTATTATAGAAGAAAAAAAGGGAACAGATGCTGGTGAGGATTAGGAAGGAAGGGAATGCTGGTGCGCTCTTGGTAAGAATCTCAACTGGTACAACCACTACAGAAACCAGCATGGAGGCTCCTCAAAACACTACAAAGAGACCTACTGGGACGCCCGACTGGCTCAGTTGGTAGGACGTGCAACTCTTGATCTTGGAGTCGTGAGTTTAAGCCCTGCATTGGGAGCAGAGATTACTTAAAAATAAGTAAAAAGGGGCACCTGGGGAGCTCAGTGGTTGAGCAATTACCTCAGGCTCAGGGCATGACCCCAGGGTGCTGGGATCGAGTGCCACATTGGGCTCCCTGCATGGAGCCTGCTTCTCCCTCTGCCTGTGTATCTGCCTCTCTCTCTCTCTATGTCTCAAATAAATAAATAAATAAATAAATAAATAAATAAATAAAGTGCCATATGATCCAGCAATCCCACCTCTGAGTATATTTCTGAAGGAGGTGAAATTATTATTTCAAAGAGAGACTTGCACCCCCATGTTCATTGCAACATTATTCACAATAGTCAAGACATGGAGACAACCTAAGTGTCCACCAGTGGATGAGTGGGTAAGTATATATATATATATACAGTGATATTCCTTAGCCATAAGAAAGAAGGAAATTTTGTGGATGGATGCATAGTGTTAAGTGAGATAGGTCAGAGAAAGCCAAATACTGTCTGAGCTCCTTGGACATGAAATCTATAACCATCGGACGTAAAACAGAGAGCCAGAGGCTAAGGAGTGAGGGGAATGGGGAGATGTGGTCCCTGAGTACAAACTTTCAGCTATAAGATAAATAAGCCCCAGGATCTAGTGTGCAGCATGTGACTATAGTCACCACTGGACTGCTGCCCTGAAAGGCGCTGAGAGTAGAGCCCTCATGTTCTCTCCAGAACAACAATAAAACGATTGTTCAGCAATCCCACGAGAAACCTAATCTGCAGCTTTGGCAGCGAAGAAAGATAGGCTATTCATTGGTGTGGCCCGCCCTGGAGAACGGAGGGCAGATGTGCAAAGTCCCAAGCCCTCCCGTGGCTTACAAGTGAGGGTTTTTAAAGGCTAAAATTAAAGATCAGGCCTCAGGCAGGCCTGGCATTCAACAGTGAGTTAATACAACATCCTATATTGCGGTAATACATCCTGTGATTCCTATCCCTAGAAATTTATTTATTTTTTTAATATTTTACTTATTGATTCATGAGAGACAGAGAGAGAGGCAGAGACACAGGCAGAGGGAGAAGCAGGCTCCATGCAGGGAGCCCGACGTGGGACTCGATCCCATGACCCCATGGTCATGCCCTGAGCCGAAGGCAGGCGCCCAACCACTGAGCCACCCAGGTGTCCCTTAAATTGTTTTTTTTTTTTAAAGAGCTTATTTATTTGAGAGACTGAATGGGGGGAGCTGAGGGAGAGGGAGAAGTAGACGCCCCGCTGAGCAGTCTGCCCAATGGGGGACTCGATCCCAGGATGCTGAGATCATGACTGAGCTGAAGTCAGATGCTTCACTGACTGAGCCACCAGGTGTTCCTCTATTTTAACTACATTTACCTTAAGTGACACATACCTAAAATTCTGCCCCGGGGATGGACACGGGGCCTCCACGCAGGTTAGCAAGCCAGATCCGCTGCCTTTCTTATGCACTGCGCCCTCACCCCCGAAGGGTTCAAGGGCGGCTACTGCGGATTTTGCGGTCCTCATCGTTATCACAAGTGCGGAGTTGCTTGCACATGGTTCCAGATTAAAACGTCTCATTTCAGTGTGTGCTTCCTGAATTTTAGTTTGTGGCATTAATTCCTTTCAGGGTGCGCTAGCGTGGATGCTGTTTGCTGGCTCCGCAGCCAGGGAGCCTCACCTTAGCCGGGGAGGAGTGCACCCCCAGGGGGCTGGGGACCCACTCACGGTCTCCCAGGAGTGCTCTCTGCACCAAAGCTCTGCTGCAGCTGGGACAGGCAGGAGCCGGCTTCCCCCCGCCCCCTGAGCACCCCCTGACCTTCCTGGCCTCTGGGCTTTGGCTCCCAGACTGTGCCCTCTCGCCTGGCAGCCAGCTGGCCGCCGTAAAGCCTCTGCCCTCTCTGGTCTGCGGCACTCCGCACGCTTCTTTAACAGAGGTTGCTTCCTGCTGTTCCAAGGCTGGCCACCCGAGGGTGTCCCGATGGCCCTGCCGCGGCCATCCCGCTGCTCCCTGGCTGATGGCACCTTTTCCAAGCCAGCAGCCTCCCACTCGCTGGAACTCCTCTGATAAATCCTGCGGCAATTACTGCCTTATCACTGTTAATAATAATAGTAGCTATTATTTTCTTTAAGATTTTATTTATTTACCCATGAGAGACACACACAGAGAGAGAGAGAGAGAGAGAGAGAGAGGCAGAGACCCAGGCAGAGGGAGAAGCAGGCTCCATGCAGGAAGCCTGATGCGGGACTTGATCCCATGTCTCCAAGGTCACGCCCGGGGCTGAAGGCGGCGCTAAACCGCTGAGCCACCCGGGCTGCCCAGTAGCTACTATTTTTGAGACATTTTCATGTGCTAGTAGCCATGGTAACTGTCTGGATGCTTTCCACAAATGTTGTCTTTCCATTTTCGCAGAACCCAGGAGCAGACAGGAGCATCCCGTCCCACGTCTCAGGGGACCTGTGCTTCCCTGAAGCAGCTTACACTTACTGGGTCCTTCTGCCAGCACGTGGGACCGGTCTGCTGGCGCTTCCTTTACACAAGGGGTAGGGTCCCCCAGCCAAGGAGCTCTGAGACTTGCACCTGTGGGGTCATCCCAGGGGGCCGGGCGCTGGGGGTGCTAGCGAGCTAGCCTTTCTCAAAGGGCTACCCAGAGCAGCATTTCTTTAGAGGGACAATATAGGATTGGGCTGCCAGAGTGGTGCCAGCCCACCTACGTGCAAAGATCCAAGTTGTTTATATAGACCGGGGACCCACACAAATGTTTGTCTAGGGCCTGCACAACCCAGGGATGGCCCTGCCCCTAAGGCAAGCATGGTTATGATTGCCATTTTATAAATGAGAAAACTGAGGCTTAAGGGAGCCAAGGAATCTTCACCAGAATCCCCCAGAGGAGCTGAAACTTGCATATTATCCTTGGTGTCAGAGCATGAACTTCCAGCCGCTCTGCGACACCATCCTTCTCTTCCTTTGCTGATCTCAATGTATGCTCAGCCCAAATGCTCCTGCGGGCAGAGGCAAGGATGTGGGAGCCCCGTGACCTCCCGGCTTGGCCTAGCATGGCGCCCCACACACGGCAGCTCAGGAACTGCAGTACTCGGTTGAAAAGCTGGAACGTTCCCCCACAATGAAAGTCAACCCAGTGAGAGTCCTGATCTCCAGGATCCCTAGCTGCTCCTGGGCCCGTGGAGGCCTGAGCGGAGATGCTGAAACGTCCCCAGGTACCAAAAACTTCCCAACTCGTAGGTCTGAGATGGATGAGAGAGACGGTGGGGAGAGGAGGGCCAGATGACCACGGATTTGCTAGAAGTCCAAGAAAAGAATAGGATACCTCTGGAGATGTGCTTTGTGATTCAAAGGTACTATCCACAATTTATTGTAAGTTATTTTTATTGATCAAACTCACTAAATTATAGGAAGTCTTAAAATTCTTTCCATTGGACTTTTAAAACAAGCTTGTTTTCCACGCGCTCCAGCAACCACAGGCTTTCAGTAATGCAACACAGGCTTCGGAGCCCTCGTCGCCAGGCTTCCCCGGGCCATCCCAGCCTGGAGCCAACACCAGTCTCCGTGAGAGAAGCAGGCAAGAGAAGCTAAACTGTTTCTCCGGCTCCATTTCCACCTGCGATAGCAGGATCCAGCCCTGCCCTCCCCACCTCCCACTCCCAGACATCGGTGGGAGCTCCGAGGGGCGTGCACAGTTTCTCCTCCCTGCTCCACGTGCCACAGAGTCACTCCCAGAGCCCGAGCCCGGCCTGTGGTTGGCTGCTTCGGGGCCTGGCCAGGCCGCCTGCTCCCCGGGGACCTGGGGCGAAGGTTGGCACTGAGCCTCTGCCTGCAGCTGAGTCAGCACCCCTGGGCACCGCAGTGATAGTCTCCGCTCCCCTGGGCTATGACGCGGGTGCCCAGCACGGAGAGGGACAGAAGGCAGGTCTGGAATAGAAAGTACTCCCAAAGCCTCCGCTCCCTTCTCACACTGAGCCATGTTCCCAGCCCCTAATTTTTATTCTCTGTCTTGTCTCCCCCTAAATTCTTGGCCAAGAGCCTCCTAGTCATTTCAACAGGGCCCCCCAGAAAGGCCCCACCCCAAGCAGTGACATTGCACACCAGTGAGGACGGGCCCGAGTGCCCCCGTGGCACGGTGCGGTCAGAGACTCTGCTTAGCATAGGCTACGTCTTGGAGCTGGCATCCTGCTCCTCTTGCCCCGGTGCTCACGCACACACACACACACACACACACACACACACACATGACCCGTGTACACAGTGTACACACGCGCTGCTCCGTGCCGCGTCAAGGTGGGGATTCCTGCGGCTGCTGTGACCAGTCTTCCCAGCCTTGGCCTCTCAAAGCCGCAGGGACTTGTTTGCCTGGTGCTGGAGGCTGCAGTAGGGATCTGGGTGTTGGCCCTGCCGTGCTCTCGGGAGGACCCTTCCTGCCTCCCGTGGCTCCTGGTGGCTCCCGGTGTCACTGGGCCTGTGGCTGCCTTACCCGGCCTGTGCCTCCACTTCCCCATGGTGTTCCTCCCTGTGTGTCCCCGTGTCTTCTCCTTTCCTCTTACAAGGACACTGGTAAACCCAAGATGATCTCAAGGTCTTCAGCTTGGTCAATGAAAGTTAGTAGCTCCACTGAGCGTGCACTACATGCCAGGCGCTGCACACACTTCATCCAGTTCCCACAACAACCGTGCAAAGGTGGGTGTTATTGGTCCCATTTTAAAGATGGGAAAAGTGAGGCTCAGAAGAGTTGCCTAAAGATGGAGTGTTTTGCAGTGATATCGCTATGGAAAAGTCAAAAAGCAACGTGTGTATCTTATTTGGACTTTTATTCAAACATCCCGACTGTAGCAAGGCATCTTTGAGACAACAGGAATTTTTTTTGATGATTATTTCTTCTTTTTTTTAAATAATAAATTTATTTTTTATTGGTGTTCAATTTGCCAACATACAGAATAACACCCAGTGCTCATTCCGTCAAGTGCAACAGGAAATTTGAATGTGGACTGGTAAATGGCACTGTCGATCCGCCGCATCCGATCGTGGCGTGGTGGCTCTGTTTCTAAAACGTGATTATTTGAAGGTGCCGACTGAAATATTTATGGGTAGATCAAGCCTGAAAGAATGTTGACTATTGATGTTAGATGCTAGATTCCTGTGGAAAGGGCTTTATGCTTTCCTACTTTCATGTGTATTTGAGAATTTCCATAATACAAAGTTCTGGATAGGGGTGCCAGGTAAGCGGGCAAAGGATGTTGGAAGACCCAGTATGTAGATGACGGGGGTCTCGCGAAGAGGGTGTTTTAGCAAAGGCTGCATGGGGCATGGAAGGAGCTAAGTGAAGAATGTCCTCTGGGAAGAAGATTCCAGCAATGGGAGCTTGTGCAGCGCTCCGAGGTGGGAGTGTGAGAAGGGAGGGATTCACTCCAAAGAACTGGGCAAACTGTAAGAAATGGGGGCCCCTGGGGGGCTCCGTGGGCGAAGCGGCTGCCTTCGGCCAGGTCACGATCCCGGGGTCCTGGGGCTCCACGGGGTGTCTGCCTCTCTCTCCGCCCCTGCCCGCCGCCCTGCTCAGCTCTCTCTCTCTCAAACAAATAAAATCTTTTAAAAAATGAAAATATGACAACTAGCTTCCCATCAGCATTATAGATATTAGTAATGTGCTTTATTGTGTTAAGCAATAGAACATTTTCACATGGTATCGCTCACACTGAGTTACTGTTTTGGAATTTCCAAGACCAAAGAAATTTCCCGGCTGGGGCCCAGGTTGCTGACCCTTGTAGCTCAGGAACCTGCTTTTCAATGACTCCCTGGACTCGGACCGAAATTAGCTTGTTTCCTCCCTGGTGTTTTTCTCTGTTGGTTATTAATTTAGTTTTCCTGCTTCTCATGTTTATTTTTTCATTTTAAAACTCTCCTTCACTTTTCCTTCTTTTTTATCCACTTGTCTCTAGTTTGTAAGTATTTGTCTATTTTTGCCCGCCGCTGTGTTTTGGTGTTATCATAAACTTCCTGCAGTGAGCTCCGAACAGGCTCGGACCAAACCTCCCCCCAGCTTCCCCCCAACTGAAGGGAGCTGACCTCAGGCCGCCTTGGGCTCCAGGCGCGGGCTGCGGGACCTCCAGCCAGCTCTGCCGAGGGGGTCCCCACGCCAGTCTCCTCTGGAGCCCTCGCGAGGGGACCTTGGCCACGGTGGAGATGGTCCAGCACATTCTGGGTGGCCAGGTGACAGCAGTGGAGGTCACAGGGGGGCCGCGGGACTCCTCCAGCTTCCAGAGGCCCCGGCAAGGTGGGAGTCATGAAGACAAGGTCACCCCCACAGTGAAATACTCTGTGTCGCTGGGAAGGGCTCTGGTGGGGGTGGGGCGTGCTAGCCCTGGGGCTCCGGCAGGAAGAAGAGAGGCAGGAGGCTGCTGCCCCCATCCTGCTGCGGCCTGGGCGGCGGCTCCCAAGGTGCCCAGCCCCGGAAAGCTCAGGGCAGAGAGCCCGCTGTGGGGGGCACGCAGTGCGGGGAGCAGGACTGCACGCTGGGGCTTCAGGACCAGTTCACCTTCACAACGAGCCACGTACCTTCCGTGGCCGCCCCCTCTGCTTGCCCAGGACCCCGGGGCCAGGAGTCCCCCCGCACAGCCCGCTCCACGGCTCCTGCCTTTCGAAGGACAGAAACCCGAAGAGCTCTGCAGTGGGTGCCGAGTAGGACACGCGCCACATTCCGCTCTGGTCAGTGACAGGCTGCTTGGGGACCTCTCGTTCCTAGTCCCAGCAGGAGATGGACTTCAAGGCAAACTCTGAAGCTCCATGGACCATGGGGGTCATGAACACGAGGACTAATGCCCTATGCAAAGCCCTGCTCTGGCCACAAGGACCCTCGGCAGGCTGGCTCGGGGTCCCTGTGTCTTACACACGCAGGGTGGGACCCAAGACCCTCTCACGGGCCAGAAATGCGATGAGATCATGGCCGTGTGTGTGCTCCTGGGTAACAAGATACAAGCCGGAGGGCCACCCGGCCGCCCCGAAGCCAGAGCTTTCAGCTGATCCAACAGTAGCTGGAGCCTCTGCCACCCTCGGGCCACATGACGACCTGCCCTTCCCTCCGTGACCACTGCGCCGAGAGTGTTCAGAGGAGCCACGTGGGGCCCGAGGAGGCCAGGGGACAGGCTGGAGGCCCATGGCACAGCCAGGCTGCCAAGCCCTTCCCTGCCTGCAGCCTGCAGGGAAGGGAGACCCCCGTGCCCCCATCCCCTGCCCCACACCGTGACCTCTCCACCAGCGCAGATCAGAGCAGGAATGCCTCACTTTTGGAGGCCAGGTCTCCATGCAGACCAGGAAAGACCGCTTAACCCCGCCAGGCCCCAGCCCCCAGTCTCCCAGCACCCCTGCCTCACCAACCCAAGTGGGCTGCAGTGAGGCCCAATCAGGCCTCTGGACTGCACCCCACGGAGGGCACCTGTGAGCAGCCAGCGCCAGGAAATTCCCCAGCGTATCCCCAGGGACTCCCATCTACCCACAACATCAGCTGGGGTGGTGGGGCCCCTGGGGTGTCCAAAGCAGAACTCCGGCAGCCCAGATGGGTGCTGGAACCAGAGGTGAGACGCTCGCCTCTCCCTATTGCAAGGTTCACTGTTGGCGGGGATTACGGGGAGCTTCTTCAGGAAGTTCAAGTTCAAACGTACAGGATGAAATCTTTGTCCAAGGTTTGCCAACAAAACTTGCATGAACCTGAAAGAAAGCAAAGAGGGAACGTGTTTTGAGAAACACACTTGGAGTGTGACCCAAAAAGGAAAAGAGTTTCAGGTGGCCAAGCCACATTCCCCACACTTTAAGTGGAGGGCGAAGGTCCTGAGTTCTCCGGAGCCGAGCAAGCTGATGGGGAAGACAGGCTGGTGATCCACGCAGACACCTGCCAGGGCAGCTGCCGTGGGACATGGGCCTACCAGCGCCCTCAGGATGGTCTCCCAGCCCCGGGGCAGTTTAAACATGGATCCTGTACCTCCTTGGCCATCACATCCTTGCTTCCAAACCACCACTGCTCGGGGGCAAGAGGAGGGACTACTCACAGCTGCAGCAAATGTGGGTCTCCTGTTGGCCCTGAGTTGGGAAGGGAGTGTGAGTATAGGGAGGTAAAAAACAAAAACAAAAACAAAAAACCAATACGGGTGCCTGGGTGGGTCAATCAGTTACATATCCAACTCTTGGTTTCAGCTCAGGTTGTGATCTCAGGGTCGTGGGATGGAGCCCTGGGTCCGGCTCCTTGATCAGTGGAGAGTCTGGAGCTGGAGCTTCTCTCTCTCTCTCTCCCTCTGCTCCTCCCCACCTGCTCTCTCTCTCTCTCTCTCTCCCATAAATAAATAAATAAATAAATAAATAAATAAATAAATCTTAAAAAAAAAAGAAAAAGAAGAGGAAGACAGAAGGGAGCAGTCACCGATCCAAGTTCTGCTGCCTGTAGCTTTATTGAAACACAGAGCTCAAGGTGGCCACATCACAGCTTCAGGTTCCAGGGTAATGGAGCCACAAATCAGTGTAGATCCACAGCTCTGGACCTGTGTCCCTCCAGGGAACGTTAACAGCCAGGTGAACTTGTCAAACTTTTCCACTAGAGGAACGTCCCATAACCATTGCCCTTCAGAACCATCCCGAAATGGGGCTGAAGGCTGGCAGCTGTCTACTTTTGGGGGTACTGGCATATCGTATAGAACCATGTATAAATTGGCCCAAATAGTCTCTTCCTTGGTCAGTTAGCCACACGGAACTCCTCATGAGGACATGGGTCATGACTGAGACAGAAGAGAATGTAGTAGGAGGATGGGTTGTGGGAATCTTGCTCCTGTGATTTATTTGTGCCTTTAGGTGTTACAAAGGCTCAATTTCATCTACATCCTTCCACTTGATGGTGGAGAGCTCTTACATGCACCCAACTTGGTAGTTTGATGGGTCAGACTATATCCAATTATCGTGAGTCGTCGAGCCGTTCATAACTTGGCAGTTCCTGGTCAAGCACTCAGTCAACTAGAGCCCCGGACAAGCTAGACACTGTTTCTCCAAGAAGAACAGGCATTGGCAGAGGACTGTGCAGCTGTATCCTAAGACCCTAAAGTCAAGCTCTGTGATTCACCTGACAAAGGCTCCCTAGAGCACCCTGATCTGCCACAGGCACTTTGGACGCCATCAAATCTGATGAGTCATGTGGCACAAGTAGCAGAGCGGCCTGTCTACAGTTCAGACATGTTGCAGCTCTTTCTCTTGTTCTGGCCCAGTCAAAACCAGCAGCCTTTAGGGTTATTCAGAAAATGGGCCAAAGAAGCACGTACAGATGTGGTGTGTGTTGTCTCTGAACTCCAAGGAGACCCACTAGGCTGGGTGCCTCTCTCTCAGTGGTCGGAGGGAACAGATGCAACAACATGTCTTTCACATCGGAAGCCACATGTTCAACAGGCCTACAGGCCTCAGACACTGGACTGCTAGAAATGTCATTAAGGAGGCAGAACTCTGAAATGTTAAGGGGCTTTTTTCTCACCTACTCATAACATATGTCTTACCCAGGTGTCTAGAATGGTTGCGACTCCTGCCTGCCACAACTAAATCAGCATAGTGCCACCGCCATCACCCTGCGCCAGCATGAGGTCTGGTCAAATGGAGAAATTATCAGTTCTCTGCAGGGCAAGTTGGGACAGAGGCCTGGAGAATTATATTTCCCTCAGCCTGGGCAGAGAAAGTGGATTTCTTGTCGTGCCAGCTGGAAGCAAACTGCCTTTGTCGGGATTCCTAACACAAATAGAGAGCATAGCACTGACCAGACACACAGCTACATACCGGGTGCCAGAGAATGTGTTGCCTTGCTCTAAAAACAAAAAGGCATCTGGGACAGCAGCTGGAGTGACCACCTGATCAAGTTGAAAATAATCCAATGTCACCAAAATACACCTGCCCCTTGTATAGACACAATTGAGCAATTCTTGAAAAAGGAAGAAATCAGGGTTAAGATTGTGCAATAAACGTCTGCCCAGAATTCAAACCCATCTGCCCGGTTCCAAAGTTTAAGCCACCTCCCGGCAGCATCAGACCTCAGGTTGTCACCCTCAAGTCTGGACCTTGAGGCAGACTCATTACTGCAAATAGTTAGTCTTACATTTTGGTAAAAAATACATTAAGAAAAAAAATTCACCTTCTCCCAAATATTGAATGGCTGGCGAGGTAGTTACCCCAGATAAGACCCAGTCCTTCTGCGATCATTGCGTGGTTTCTGATAGTCCAGATGGCACCTGGAGGGCTTGATGGCTCAGCGTCCTCAGTGGCTGTGCAGGGCCTGAGGGAGGGCCCGGACCGCGCTCAGCTCCCGAGCGGAGCAGCAGCCCCTGGCCGAGCCCATGCAAACGCCCGCAGCGACTCTGTACGACTAAAAGTCCATTTCCGAGCTGTCCGCCAGGGAAAATCCCTTAACCTCGGTGGCCCGGCTGCACACGGCATCACAGACTGTGAAGCGCTCCGGGGACAGTGCGCGGTTTCGGGGTGCTGGTGGCTGTGGACACCGATGAGGCCCAGGATCCTGATGGTGACCCTGACGCTGACCGGGCAGCGCCCTGTTCCTGGCTGGTCCTCTGAAGACAACAGCAGGCCCCATACAGCAAACCCCCCGAAGGGGCAGACACTCCCGGGGAGGAAGAGGGCAGGGGGTGACAAACACCTAGATGACCTCACGGCAGCTGGGCTCCTACTACTTCCCCATGTCCACACAGCCTGTCACAGAAAGCTGAGCTCCTCTGGGAGGGCAGAAACAGGTGTGAGGAGATGCAAACCAAATGCACAGAACAAAAATTAGCTGAAAGACCAAATATTAAAAAGCAGAGCTACCATCCTGAAGGGGGAAGGGTGGAGAAAGATGATGCATTCTGGAGACAGGGGTTGGGATGATCTAAATCTCTCGCTGTTGAGATGTGGTCATCCTATATCAGATTTCTTTTTTAAAGATTTTATTTATTTATTTATTTGAAAGAGAGCAATAGCCGGGGGGGGGCCAGAGGGAGAATCAGACTTCCCACTGAACAGGGAGCCTGAATGGGGTTCAATCCAGGGACCCCAGGATCATGACCTGAGCCAAAGGCTAAGGCTTAGCTGACCGAGCCCCCCAGGTGTCCCTTGTATTGGACTTTTTAACAGTATCAAGATCAGCGTCAGACACTGTTGAGGGCAAGAACTTTATACAGTGACCTAAGGAACCCATGAAAAATGCCCAGTTCATCTGTCAGAAGATGACTTTCATATGCTTGAAAGTTCAATGTTTGAATATTGTGTTTAACCACATCACGTTAAACCTTTGCAGCGCGTCTGCGCAGCACTTTTGTCTCTTTAAGCCAAATGAAAGAATGTAATTGCTTTTTTTTTGCCTTATTCTCCCCTCTGACAAATAGTATCTATTATGTTCCTTTCAGTGAAATACTTATTTGTGCTGGGCAATATCTAAACTGAATTAGGAAAGAAACTGTAGGTCTCTTTTGAATAAAGAAGGGAACAATCAGGAGAATTTTAGACTTATGTGCATCAGGCTATTGAGATGAAGTGAAGAACCTAGGACGAGGCCCATAGGAAGTGCATACAAATGTTTGTTTCTTCCTCTTCTGTCTTTGTTTAGGGAGAATGTTCTCTTTCTTCTGTTTGGGCATAAGGAGTATTTCTAGTATAAGCTGGAGGGTGGAGGGGCTTTCCAGGTGACCAGATTTTCCTGGAGTAGACTGGGATCCAGGAAAAATCTAAGGTGAAGCAAGTACCTGAGTTTATGCTCTTCCTGTGCTGATTGATTGATCTAACCAGATGAGTTCATTTACTGGACATGAGCATTTGGAAAGGAAATTCATATTTCCAAAAGCTAGAGTTGAATTGCTGTCTTGCCAACACAGCACTTCTAATTTTCCTCAGAGGAAACAGTATGGAGGTTCCTCAAAAAGCTGAAAATAGAGCTACCCTATGACCCAGAAATTGCACCACTAGGTACTTACCCCCAAAGGTGCAAATGTAGTCATCCAAAGGGGCACCCGCACCCGGTGTTTATAGCAGCAATGTCCCCAATGGCCAAACGATGAAAGGAGCCCAGATGTCCATCAACAGGTGAATGGATAAAGATGTGGTCTATAGGGGATCCCTGGGTGTCTCAGAGGTTTGGCGCCTGCCTTTGGCCCAGGGTGTGATCCTGGGGTCCCGGGATCGAGTCCCACGTCGGGCTCCCTGCATGGAGCCTGCTTCTCCCTCCTCTTGTGTCTCTGCCTCTCTCTCTCTCTCTATCATAAATAAATAAATAATTTTTTTTTAAAAAAAGATGTGGTCTATATATGTACAATGGAACTTTACTCAGTCATCAAAAAAAGAAACCTTGCTGTTTGCAACCGTGTGGATGGAACTAGAGGGTATTATGCTAAGCAAAATAAGTCAATCAGAGAAAGACAATGATCATATGAACTCATTTATGTGTGGAATTTAAGAAACAAACAGAGGATCGCAGGGCAAGGGAGGTAAAAATAAAACAAGATGAAATCAGAGAGGGAGACAAACCACAAGAGACTCTTAATCATTGGAAACATACTGAGGGTTGCTGGACAGTAGGGAGTGCGGGGGGCCGGGGTAACTGGTGCTATGCCAGTATGTGATACACTATATGCTAATTAATTGAATTTAAATTTTAAAAAATTTACCGCAGAGGGACGTATATAACATGAAGTAATAATAGCATAGTTTATCCTTCTCTGTTCACTGTCCGACTATTTTACAAGTCTGAGCAGAACCAACAATTGAGAACTGGCCATTTAGGAGAAGCCCACAGAAAAGCTTTGTCCATAGTCAAGTACCATGTATGTGACCTGGTCACTAGTTCACTCCCTTGAGACATCTGCCTCCTTATTTTGTACCCAACATGACTGATCGTGATGATGCACAAAAGTAATCTTTTCTTCCTTTCTTCTTCTTCTTCTTCTTCTTCTTCTTCTTCTTCTTCTTCTTCTTCTTCTCTCTCTCTCTCTCTCTCTCTCTCTCTCTCTCCTATTTGGAACAGGGAGAGATGCCTCCTCTACTCTCTCGGCGTAGTATTACAAAATAGCAAGAATGCAAAAATTATCATGGCATAATCCAAGACCAGACACAATCCTTTGCTCCGTTCTGTTATTGTGTTAATATTTACTTAAATTACAGCTCCCAGAATGGATATGCACAGATGAAGGAAGCATGGGTAACATTCTAAATGGCAGAGGAGGTACCTCACTGGCTGCTGTAGGATCGTGCAGGTACACTCAACACAGCGACTCTAGCAGCATCTCAAAAGACAGGGGAGACACAGTCATCTCCTGGGATTTATTCCGTGTGGAAACAGGCTCTCTGGCCCTGCGTTTTTCACATACTAGAAACAAGCTGCTCTAGTAGCGTGATCTACTTGATGCTTCCAATTCAACATTAATCCTGAAATGGTGGGAACCCTGGGTGGCGCAGCGGTTTAGCGCCTGCCTTTGGCCCAGGGCGCGATCCTGGAGACCCGGGATCGAATCCCACGTCGGGCTCCCGGTGCATGGAGCCTGCTTCTCCCTCTGCCTGTGTCTCTGCCTCTCTCTCTCTCTCTCTCTGTGTGTGACTATCATAAATAAAAAAAAAAAAATCCTGAAATGGTCTGTCATTAACTATCTTATAATTTTATCTAAGGGCCAAATATAAAAAGTTCTCCGTTGTAAGGTCCAGAAACTGCATGGTTCAGCTAATTTTATCTTGGCTCTTGCCTTCTTAATAGCAATATTTTATAAAATCTTATAAAAATAAAAAATGTTCACCAATGTAAGTTTGCCAGATGAATAGAAATAGCAATCAGTTCCTCTGATTTCACTGCACCTACAGCAAAGACTTAGTCAAAATATGAATGTGTATGACAATTTGAGAAAAATCAGCGAACTGACAAAAAGCAATATTATTGGCTGTGTACTGGATGTTCTGTGGGACACTGAAGTCATATGCCACAATGTGTAAGGGTGCCCAGCACAGTATCATTTATTTTACCACTTAATGCCGAGTCCTACACTTTGACCATATTAAGGACTAAGCAGTTGTCTATCTGAGGGGCAGGTCACATCTGGCAAGCTTACACTGGTGAACATTTTTTATTTTTATAAGATTTTATTTATTTACTGGAAGGAAAGAGAGCATGAGCAGGAGAGGGGCAGAGGGAGAAGCAGACTCCCACTGAGCAGGAGCGTGACACAGGGCTCCATTCCAGGACCCTGGGATCATGACCTGAGCAGAAGGCAGACACTTAACTAATGAGCCACCCATGTGCCCCTGTCTTTGTTTTTTTTTTTTTTTTTTTTTTATTTAGCATCCTTTGTTCTTCGCTTTTACTTTTTCTAAGTTTTTATTTTAATTCCAGTTAGTTAACATACAACGCTATATGAGTTTCAGGTGTACACATAGGGATTCTACACTTCCATACATCACCCGGTTCTCACGGCAAGTGCACGTCTTCATCCCTGTCACGTATGTCCCCTATCCCCCCAGCCACCTCCCTTCTGGTGACCATCAGTGTGTTCTCTGTAGTTAAGAGTCTGTTTCATCATATGGTTTCATTCATTTGGGGAATATAAAAAATAGTGAAAGGGAATAAAGGGGAAAGGAGAGAAAATGAGTGGGAAATATCAGAGAGGGAGCAGACTCTCAGAACATAAAGATTCCTAACTCTGGGAAATGAACTAGGGGTGGTGGAAGGGGAGGTGGGCGGGGGGTGGGGGTGACTGGGTGGCAGGCACTGAGGGGGGCACTTGACGCGATGAGCACTGGGTGTTATTCTGTATGTTGGCAAATTGAACTCCAATAGAAAAAAAAAAAGAGTCTGTTTCTTGGCTTGTGTCTCTCTTATTTTTTCCCCCCTGCTTGTTTGTTTTGTTCCTTAAATTCCACATATGAGTGAAATCCTGTGGCATTTGTCTTTGACTGATGTACTTCACTTAGCATCATACTCTCTAGCTTCATCCATGTTGTTGCAAATGGCAAGATTCCATTCTTTTTATGGCTGAATAATATTCCATTGCACGTATACACCACATCTTCTTTATCCATTTACTAATCTATGGACACGTGGGCTGCTTTTATAATTCTGGTATCGTAAGTAATGCTGCTCTAAGTATGATGGATGCATGTATCCCTTCAAATTAGTGTTCTTGTATTTGGGTAAATAGTAGTGCAACTGCTGGATCACAGGGTAGCTCTATTTTTAACTTCCTGAGGCCCCTCCACACTGTTTCCCACAGTGGCTGCACCCACTCGCATTCCCACCAGGAGCGTAAGGGGGCTCCCCTCTCTCCCCAGCCTCACCAACACCTGTTGTTTCTTGTGTTGTTAATTTTAGCCATTCTGATGGCTGTCAGGTGACATCTCCTTGTAGTTTTGAATTGCATTTCCCTGATGATGGGTGATGCTGAGCATCTTTTCATATGTCTGTTGGCGCTCTAGATGCTTTCTTTGGAGAAATGTCTGTTTATGCCTTCTGCCCAGTTTTTAACTGGATTATTTGATTTTGGGGTGTTGCATTTTATTAAGTTCTTTACATATTTTGGATACTAAATCTTTATCAGATATGTCATTTGCAAATATCTTCTCCCATTCTATAGGTCGCCACTTAGTTCTGTTGTTTGTTTCCTCGGCTGTGCAGAACATTTTTATTTTGATGAAGTCCCAGTAGTTTATTTTTGCTTTTGTTTCCCTTGCCTCGGGAGGCATATCTAGAAAAAACTGGCTATAGCTGATGTGAAAGAAGTTATTGCCTGTGCTCTCTTCTAGGATTTTAATGGCTTTGGGTCTCACATTTCGGTCTTTCATCCATTTTGAGTTTATTTTTGTGAATGGTGTAAGAAAGCGGTCCAGTTTCATTCTTTTACATATTGCTGTCCAACTTTCCCAGTACTACACAGAAACATGTAATTTGTCTTCCCATTAGATGTTCCTTCCTGTTTTGTTGAAGATCAATTGACCATTTGGTTGTGGGTTCGTTTCTGGGATCTCTATTCTGTTCCATTGATCTAGGCGTCTATTTTTGTGCCAGTACCACACTGTCTTGATCACTATAGCTTTGTAATAGAATTTGAAGTCCAGAGCTGTGATATCTCCAATTTTGCTTTTCTTTTTTAAGATTGCTTTTGCTACTGGGGGTATTTTGTGGCTCCCTACAAATTTTAGGATTGTTCGTCCTGGCTTTGTGAAAAATGCTGTTAGTATTCTGATAGGCATTGCACGGACTGTGTAGATTGCTTTGGGTAGTATAGACATTTTACCAGTATTTGTCCTTCCAATCCATGACGGACATTTTTTAATTATAACACCTTGTTAGATTTACCCAGACCCTAGAGGCAACATGTTTTGAGTTGCGAAACTTTCATAATGTTTAACACCAGCCCTTGCATTTAATGAGTGCTTGATGCATGCTCACTGACTCCGTGAGCACTTTTTAAAATGCAAAAGAAGCTAAAATAATTCCAGTTCCAATCCTCAAGAACAAAAATTTTCTTACTGTAGCTCTTGGTTCATAAAGTTGAATGTTATTCATACCTGATTAAAAATGCTTTTTCACAAAAGAAAAGGATGTGTTTACTGATTTCATAGGCTGTTAGCACTTCTTTAAACTAAATCTATGCTCATCGAGTGACTTATGGTGAATTATAATTTTCTGTGCATGTTTAAGTCCTTTGTATGGTATGTTTGGCAGGGTTGGAGGACAGAAATAACTCTGCCATGGCAAACAGAAGGAATCTCAGAACTGAGTTGTTTTCCCCAAAATAACCAGTGACCCACGAATGTTAAACTTGATATCTCTAGCTATTTGGTAGCAATCCGTTAAAAGATCTCTGGTACAGTTTCTTAAAAAAAAAAAAAAAAAAAAAAGGAACATTACGTAGGTAAAGTCTAACACCAAGAATGCAACCCTCTATTGCTTTTATGGTCTTTCTTTCTAAAATTGGAAGAATATTTTGACACATCTCAAATTGAAACAATGATTTCTGTGTGTAAAAAGCTTAAGTTTTTTGTCACGGCTCGAGAGTTCAGGAAAAAAGGTGACTACACCCATGCAAAGGATGGAGAGGTGGGAGAAATGGAGGAAGGCAGATTAGGAAATAAGAGTCTCAGACAGGAGAGGTACTTCTAAGTCAGTGCCCCTGAATGAACTTGGAGGAGGAAGATGATCATGCCCATGAAAGAAGAAATGCCCACAGTTGGGTTCAGTTTCAGGAACCTCACTATCACTACCAGGGAGGACTCCGATTCGGTGCTTCAAACTCAAGACCAGCTTCCGCTCACCCATCAGCGACTTTTCCCACCTTTGGGAAAAGGGGCTGAATTGAACCTCCCCCTTATGGCATGAATTGATTCCCTGACTACCTAATAGGAGAGTTTCCTTGGGGCTTGCCCAAACAGTAACATTATAAGCCAGAATAGAGCATATAGGTTGCCACTTCCTTAAATTGTATAAGAGAGGATTCCTCAAAGTGGATTTTTAAGCTACAAGTTCACTGCTGTGTCAAGGCAGAAGTTGGAACAAGATCACCATCCCTGTGGTGAGACTAAGCCTGTTGCCATCCAGCACTGGGGACCAGGCTTCCTCATCATATATTCATAAATTACTGCTGGGTCTAATAAGCTTGCTTTATGCTCAGGACCCTGGAGCTGAGGGAGTCTTAGGGGAAGGATAATTAAGAGGAAGAGAAGGGAAAGTAAAAGCCAAATTGTTCCCAAGACCCTGATATCTCTCTTGTATGGAAAGAACAGCTCCAGCAAGAAACAGGATAAGAATCTGTGAAGACTTGATGGACTCTCTTGCTGTCTCATGTCTCAGCTGCCAATGCTGAGGCCTACTTCCGTAAGGTAAGATGTTCTTGGGCTTGTCACTTTAGATCGTTCCCCCCCGCCTCCCCGCCCCAGGAGGGATGGTCATTGAGAAGAGACCCTTGACAAGAGCCCTCTAGGATTTATGATGAAGTATGAGCAAAGGATTTGGATTGTTTTTTAAGATTTTATTAATTCATGAGAGAGGCAGAGACACAGGCAGAGGGAGAAGCAGGCTCCCTGCAGGGAGTCGATGTGGGACTCGATCCCGGGACCCCGGGGTGATGCCCTGAGCCAGAGGCAGACGCTCAACCACTGAGCCACCCAGGTGCCCCGAGGTTTTTTTTCTTATGTGTTTGTTTTGTAACCATGAATCACTTTTAAATGATAATATATTATAGAGCTCCAACAGAAATTTGTGGGTTATAATGCAATGGGGGAGACCCCTTAGACAAATGAGTTAAAGACATAAGGACAAATTTTGGCTTTAAAATACCACCTCTGTGTATAATAAAATGACCACCAACTTCTCAATAATAACCGGTATTAGAATAAAACAGTGAAGATATTTTCAAATCAGTAAGAGCCTAAATCCTCACAAGGGTTGACGAGGTCATGCATGACAGGCCGACATCCTCCTCCTCCTCCTCCTCTGCCTCATGGGCTCCCTTGTGGCACAGGCCAGGGGTAGCCCGGCCTCCGCACCTGCTGGGCCTCCGCCTGGAGCGCCCCAGCCCTGCCCTGGTACCTACAGGGCTACACCCCATTTCCTTTAGGGCTCAACTCTCTTGTCCTCTTCTCTGTGATAAAGTTTAAAAAATGGCCTGCTGGCAGCTGAGCTACTAAAAAGTGGAAAATCCAAACAGAAAGCACAAATTTAAGAGTACCCCGACTTGTGAAGGTGATAAACTGACAGGCCTTGTCCTAATGTGTATCATAGCTCAAATTCTTTCTTTCTTTTTTTTAAAGATTTATTTATTGAGAGAGAGAGAGAGAGAGAGAGCGAGTGAGCTCGAGTCAGGGGAGAGGCAGAGCAAGAGGGAGACTGAGGAGCCAATGTGGGGCTTGATCCCAGGCCCCTGAGATCATGATCTGAGCTGAAATCAAGTCGGTCACTTAACCACTGAGCCACCCAGGTGCCCCACAGCTCAAATTCTTGTGACGCCAGTTTTCTTCGGCTCACACACCTTTTCTTTAACAGCTTTATTGGGACGTAACACACAGACCTGAAAGTCACCCTTTTCAATTGCATACTTTGGTAGGTTTTGGTATATTCACTAAATGGTATAGGGTACAGCGATCCCATTATCTAATTTGTTGAATTCTAGAGCATTTTTATCATCCCCCAAAGAAATCTTGTACCCACAAGCAGTCACTGCCCATTTCCCTCTTCCCTTTGTACCTGCCAGCGACGAATCTACTTTCTCTTTCTACGAATGTCATTAGACAATACGTATAATTATTCTATGGCTCGTTCCACTCAGTATGTCTTCAAGGTTTGTCTGCACCGGAGCAGGTGTCAGCGCCACGTTGCAACCCTTTTCACCAAATATCTATTGTATCGATACATCACATTTTATCTATTGATTCATTATTTTTTTTTCTTGCAAACACTGCACATTATGTGTACCTTAAGCAGAAGAGCATCCCACGACTTTTTGGGAAACAACTTTATGTTATTTCCTGAGGCAACTGTACAGATTTCTTTCCCAGTAACTACAGCCCGCATGACTCTGGCCAGAGGTAATCTGGTGAACTTGTATTTTCACTACGTTTCTTTCAGACAGCAAAGTAGAAATAAATCCTTTTTAAATCTCAGAGATATGTTAGAAAAGTCAGATGACCTAAGTAGTCAAAACAAATCAGAATTAACACACAAATACACACACACACACACACACACACACACACACTTAGACAATCCCAAAAAATCAGGACATAGTGTCATATGTAAAATATTTCATCATGGAAAAAATAAATATGTGTACAGGAAATAGGTCAGGAGAAATGTATAGTAAATGCTACCCAAGTTTTTCTTTTAGTGAGATTATTGTAGATTTTTTGTTTATTTTACTTATTTTCATTTTCTGTTTTTTTTCCTTCAATTAACTTGGATTATTTACGCAATCACAGGAATAGTACTTATGTAATTAAAAAATAATAACAGATAACAAACATACTTACATGACAATGTTCAAGTACTTTCTGTGTATTTTAAAATATAATACATGGGAATGTATAACTCATTCAAATTCTCAAGAGCCCTCGTAGATGAGTATTCTAATAATCTCCATTTTACAGATGAAGAAATGGAAGCAAGGAATGGCCCCAGAAACATCTGAAAAGTGAACAAAAATTACTAAAAGGTGCATTTAAAGTTGTAGAAAAACCTGCATGGTGTCCACCAAATTACTTAAGTATTAGAAAAAAATCAGTTACTCAAACTACTGATTTTGACCAGGTAATAACAATTTGTTGTTGACCAACTTATCTGGAATCCACAATCTGGGGTGAGATAAGGGTGTGGGAAATGGAGAAGGAGGTTTCATTGAGTAGGTATTGCTTGAATCAAATCATGGAAGATAGCTAAATGCTCAGCAAGCTGGCAGGTTGGGGGTAGGGGATACGGGACGGACAAAGGCATCCCATAGATGGGGCGTAGAAGATGTAAGATTTTTTTATATGTTTTTTAAAGATTTTATTCATTTATCCATGAGAGACACAGAGAGAGAGGCAGAGACACAGGCAGAGGGAGAAGCAGGCTCCCTGCGAGGAGCCCAACGAGGAACTCGATCCCAGGACCCTGGGGTCACATCCTGGGCCAAGGGCAGGTGCTCAACTGCTGAGCCCCCCAGACATCCTGATTTTTTACATTTTAAAAGAAAAGACAGAATAATACATTTTTATGCTAGCTCCTTTGATTTTTAATTGGCAGCCACGAATTCAAATTTCTAGAACATTCTAGGGGCCCAGCTATGTTGGCAGATGAAACACATCTGGGGGCCTTTGGGTCTGGCCTCTGGATTAGGCCTCGTGCCCAGTTAGTTGCTCAAGCATGTGGAAGACACGAAAGGCTCTGACTCATTTATTTCAGTGTCCCCGCTCGGGGCCTGGTCTTTGTAGGAGTCCGTGAATGTCACTGATGGGAATCAAAGGCAGTCGTGTGTGGAGAATGAATGGGCTCTCATGCGATGATCCTAGAAATCCTTCTGGTGCAGGAATGTGTCCCTGGCAGCCACCACATGCTTTTTTGCAATGGAACTAACTGGAAGGCAGTGCTCTCTCACCTTCTCAGGTCAAAGCCTGGAGTGTCCTGGATTCCTCACTCCATGGATGCCCGGTGACAACTCCTTCCCCTCACCCGCAAACCTATATCACATGCTGGGATCAACTGCAGGCCAATAAGCATTTTATCAGAGCTTCTAACAGAAACAGAACAAAACAAGATATGTTTGAGTTGCCTCCTTTTGGGAGGTGGGGAGGTTACCAGAATTTGCTGAGCATAAAGAGATGGAGTCCCTAGAATCTTAAGTATGGAAACACGTGTGGGCGTGAAAGACGGGAACAACAGGGCCAAAGGGCGGCGAGACCCCGCACCTCCAAGCCCCAGATGGGACAGGACTTCCCTGGAGGGGACCCAAATGTAGAACCAGTTTTCTTGGGGGGCTTCTGCTACCTATGGGCCATGAAGGGTGAGACAACATTCCTTTTTAGTGGCTGAAGACTCAGCCTCTTTCTCCACACCTGCTCGCCGCCCCAGGCCTTCCTGTTGTAAGGCTCCGACTCCCCATCTCCTTGTCTCCTGCATCACACTCTGAGGACAGGAGCCAGTGTTGCTCGGGTCTGAGTCGGCGACATCAGGAGAGTGCCTGCGCTCAGGAGAGATGGGAAGGGCTACAGTTCTCACATAGTGAATGAGCACTGGGCTTTTGGCGTCAGGCGGAGTCTGATTGCTGTTTTCATGTTTCATTCATGTTTTCGCCTCCATATCCTCATCCGAGGGAGAGAAAATAATAACCCTGTAGAGGGGTTCATGCTTCAGTGAGATAGTGTATGCGAACGTTTTTTTTTTTTTTAAGGTATAACCAATGAAGATTGAGTGGCCCAAATCTAAAGTGCACATTTTGATGAGTTTTGACATATGTATACAGCTGCCAAAGCATCGCCACAATCAAAATAAAGACATGCATTCCCTCAAAAGTTTGCTCATGCCCCTTGGGAATCCAACCTCCTCTCTTCTCCAAAGTAAAATTCCCTTCCCAAGCAACTAGTAATAGTCTTTCTGTCAGTGTGGATTAATTTATATTTTCTAGAATTTCCTACAAAAGAAATCATATAGCGTGTGCTGTTTTTGTCTTCTCTCTTTCAACATAATTATTTCAAAGGCCATACATGTTTCTGTGTGCACAACAGTTTTTTTTTTTTTTTTTTTTTTTTTTTTACCGCTAAGAAATATTCCACCGTACAGGTGCAAATTTGTTTATCCATTTACCTGTTGATGAGCAGATGCATCATCTCCAGTTTTTGCCTGTTACAAATAAGCTGCTATGGTCACTTGTGCACAAACACTTTTCATTTCTCTTGGGTAAATACTTAGAATAGTGGAGCCAGATGGTAGGTCTATGTAGAGCCTTTCAAGAATCTTTCAAACTACTTTCTAAAGAAGTTGTACCAGGACGCCTGGGGGCTCAGTGGTTGAGCATCTGCCTTCGGCTCAGGTCATGACCCTGGGGTCCCGGGATCGAGTCCCGTGTCAGGCTCCCTGCAGGGAGCCCACTTCTCCCTCTGCCTGTATCTCTGCCTCGCTCTCTGTGCCTCTTATGAATAAATAAATTTTAAAAAATAAAGTAGTTGTACCATTTTACATTTCCACTAGCAATGCAGGCAATTTCCAGCTACTTCTCGTCCTCGTCAAACTTTTTAATTTTGGCCATTCTGGTGGGTAAAATAGTGGTATCTCGTTGTGGCTTTGATTAGCATTTCCCTGATGACTAATGATGGTGAGCATATTTTCATGTGTTTATTTGCCATCTGCGTATCTACTCCCTTTTGCCCATCTTTCACTGGGTTTTTAGTCTTGTTAAATTGTAATTAATTGTAATGTATCATTTTTATAAGGTTTTAAAAAACCAGCTAATTGTCATATATATAATTTGAATACCGTACAAATTACTTGTTTGAAATGTACAATTAAATGAGTTTCACTTTATCCACAGAGTTATGCAATGAACGCCACAATTAATTTTAGAACCTTCGTCATGGCAAAAGGAAACCCACAACCTTTAGCCCTCGGCCCACATTGTCTGGGCTCGTCCTCCCAACCCCTGTCCCCAGCCCTAGGCAACCATTAATCTAGTTTTTGGCTGTATAGACTTGCCTATTCTGGACATTTCATGTACATGGAATTATTTTCTCTTTTGGGGGGTGACTGGCTTTTATCACTTAGCAAGCATTCAAGGTTCATCCATGTTGTAGCATATATCACTACTTCGCTTTCCTTTAATTGGGCAATAATATTCCATTGTATAGACCTATCACCTTTTATTTATCCATTCATCCATTCATAAACATCGAGCTGTCTCCACTTCTTGGCTGTTAGGAATAGTATTTCTATGAAATATTCGTGCACAAGTTTTTATAGAAGGGTGAGTCCTCTTTTCTCTCAGGTGTGTACACAGGAGGGCAATTGCTGGGTTATATGGCAACAGCATGTTACACCTTTTTTTTTTTTAAGGTTTTATTTATTTACTCACGAGAGACACCCAGAGACAAAGGCAGAGACACAGGCAGAGGGAGAGGCAGGCTCCCTTCGGGGACCCGATGCGGACTCGATCCCAGGACCCCGGGGTCAAGCCCTGAGCCAGAGGCAGACACTCGACCCCTGAGCCCCCCAGGTGCCACCAAGATATTTACCTTTCTAATCCCCCATCTACTCACTTGTAAAATGGGGACATTTTGATTGCGGCAATCTGGGTAAAGGGCTTAGCACAACGCCTGACATGTAGAAATACCGCTAAATGTGACAGTCATTTCTCGGTGCTCCCCGCACTCCAGCACCCAGGCCAAGCGCCACCGCTTTCCTGAGGGTTTTCCACTCGGTCCAGCACAGCCCTCGTGGCTCTGCTCCGACCTCCCTGGCTGCTCGGCTCGCCTATCCTCTGCTCTCCGTGTGTTCCCTGTGCTTCGTCTCTAGGAGGCCTCACCCAGTCTTGGGACTTTCGCTCCGTCTCTAGGCTCTGTCTCCAGCCTGGAATTTGACTTTGAACGTGAGATGGGTACGTGCCAGAGCTGGTCTTTGCCATTTTGTCTCTGGATCCATTCCTCGGCTGTCCCCTGCTCTGCGTCTTGGGGGGTGGAGGCAGTGTGGCCCCGTAGCTTCCCTTTCTTAGGCTCCTGGGTCACGAGGGTCAGGCTGCATTTGCCCCCAAGGGGGAACTGGTGGGAGGCTCGGGGGCAGGAGGCAGGAAGGCCACGGGGCGGAACCCTCCTCTCCGGGCCCAGAAGCGTGTCTGGCAGAGGCGGCTGCTCAACACAAGCACCACGGGGCTCTGGCCACACGGCCCTCCCCCAGGTCCTCAGCCCTTCCTGCCCTTGCTGCTCTCTGTGGGCCTTGCCTGAGGCCTGTTGGCTTCCTGGCTGCTCTGCCACCACGGAGCCACTTCCTGGGGGTGGAATCCCTGGTGCGGGTCCCACCTGCAGAGAGTAGCCTAACGAGTGTCTCATAGTCAACACGTCTACCACGACTCTCGTTTCCCTCCCAAGCTGCTCTCTGTGCTTTCATCGCTTGAATTCAAGTGTTTGCTCCCCCTCCGCTGCTCTCAGCACTGTGTCCAAGCCATCACGACCTCTACTTGGATGATTGCAGTAGCCTCTGATCGTGTCTCCCCACTTCCCTAGCTGACCTCAGCAGTCAGAGTGATCTTTCTAAAGTGTGAACCAGAGTATGTTGCCTTTCTATTGGAAACTCTCCACTGGCTTCCCATCTGGGTAGGAAGAAGAAGCACAATCTTTACAGTTGCCCCTCTGAGGCACCCAACTACTTCTGGGACTTCATCACATTCTGTTCCAGCGACACCAACCTCATTGCTCTTCCCAGAACCCACCAGAATATTCCTGCCTCAGGGCCTTTGCACCTGCTATTCTCTCACCCCAGAATGGTCTTTCTGCAGTATCTACATGGCTCTCAGCTGCCTTCCTGTTTATGTTCAGTTGTCACCTCATCAAAGTCCTTTTCTATCTTATACATAACATAGGGGTGTCCTCCATTGTGCCTTTATTGTTTTATTGTTCTTCGTGGCGCTTTCTACTATTTCCTGTTACATGTTTACTCGTGGTGCGTGTTTTCCCATTGGAAAGTAACAAGGGGAACAGGGACCTTGTTTGCTGGCTTCTAGATCCTTAGTCTCTCTCTTTCTCTTTTTATTTTTATTTTTTTTTAAGATTTATTTATTTATTCATTCAGAGAGAGCGAGAGAGAGGCAGAGACATGGGCAGAAGGAGAAGCAGGCCCCATGCAGGGAGCCCAATGAGGGACTCGATCCTGGGTCTCCAGGATCACACCCCAGGCTGCAGGCGGCGCTAAACCGCTGTGCAACCGGGGCTGCCCTCTTTCTCTTTTAAAAAAAGATTTTATTTACTTAATCATGAGACCCACACAGAGGGGCAGGCAGAGGGAGAAGCAGGCTCCCCGCGGGGACCCAACCCCAGGACAGGATCCACGGCAGCCGCTCAGCCGCGGGAGCCACTCAGATGCCCCCATCCCTAGTCTGCGCATTTATGAATAAAAAGCCCTGATACTGGGCATATTAGAGATAAAACAAAATGCAAAGCGGCCTTGCTGCTCTGAGCCCTTGCACAGCGCACTTCTTCCGCGCGGGTGCGGAGGGCGCGGCCCGGGTGGAGCAGGTGCGGCGGGGGCGCGGCCGGGCTGGAGGCGGAGCCTGAGCCCCTCCCCCGCCCCTCCCCTCCCCTCCCCCTCCCCCCACCCCCCCACCCCCACCCCCCCGTCCGCGGCGCATGCTCCGAGCCGGCCTGGGCGGGGCGGGGTCTCGGCGGCACTTCCCGGCGGCGGCCGCTGCGATTGGCGGCGCGCGTGGCTGGTGGGGGGGAACCGGCCCCATGCGTCCCGGGTCCCGCCCTCGGGCTCCGCTCAAGAGGCCTTGCGGCCGCGGCGGGCTGCGGGGCGCGGAGGGGTGAGTGCTCCGGGGTGCAGAGGGTGCGGGCTGCGGGGCTGGGGTGCGTGCCCTGGGGCGCCGGGGGTGCGGGCTGCGGGGTTCCCGGGGGGGAGGGTGCGTGCCCTGGGGCGCCGGGGGTGGGTGCTCCGGGCTGCAGGGGGGTGCTGGCTGCGGGGCTGGGGTGTGTGTGCCCTGAGGAGCCGGGGGTGAGTGCTCCGGGCTGCAGGGGGGTGCTGGCTGCGGGGCTGGGGTGCGTGCCCTGGGGCGCCGGGGGTGAGGGCTGCGGGTGCGTGCCCTGGGGCTCTGCGGGTGCGAGGTTCCCGGTGAGGAGGGTGCGTGCCCTGGGGCGACGCGGGTGAGTGCTCCGGGCTGCAGGGGGGTGCTGGCTGCGGGGCTGGGGTGTGTGTGCCCTGGGGAGCCGGGGGTGAGTGCTCCGGGCTGCAGGGGGGTGCTGGCTGCGGGGCTGGGGTGCGTGCCCTGGGGCGCTGCGGGTGCGGGCTGCGGGGTTCCCGGGGGGGTAGGGTGCGTGCCCTGGGGCGACGCGGGTGAGTGCTCCGGGCTGCAGGGGGGTGCTGGCTGCGGGGCTGGGGTGTGTGTGCCCTGAGGAGCCGGGGGTGAGTGCTCCGGGCTGCAGGGGGGTGCTGGCTGCGGGGCTGGGGTGCGTGCCCTGGGGCGCCGGGGGTGAGTGCTGCGGGCTGCGAGGTGCGTGCCCTGGGGCGCTGCGGGTGCGGGCTGCGGGGTTCCCGGGGGGGTAGGGTGCGTGCCCTGGGGCGCCGGGGGTGAGTGCTCCGGGCTGCAGGGGGGTGCTGGCTGCGGGGCTGGGGTTTGTGTGCCCTGGGGAGCCGGGGGTGAGTTCTGCGGGGCGCCTGGGGGTGCGTGCCCTGGGGCGCCGGGGGGTGCGGGCTGCGGGGCGCCAGGGGTGAGTGCCCTGGGGCGCCGGGGCTGAGTGCTCCGGGGTGCAGGGGGTTGCTGGCTGCGGGGCTGGGGTGTGTGTGCCCTGGGGCGCCGGGGGGTGCGTGCCCTGGGGCGCCAGGGGTGAGTGCTGCGGGGCGCCTGGGGGTGCGTGCCCTGGGGCGCCGGGGGTGCGGGGCGCCGGGGGTGAGGGCTGCGGGCTGTGGGGCTCCGTATTGTCCTGGCCCTGGGGGCGCCCCCCGCCCGAGCTGAATCTCTGCGCCCCGGGCCGGCCGGGATCTAACGGTGCTCGCCCAGGTGTCGGCCCAGGTGGGAGGGAAGCCGGGCGTGGGCGCAGCGAGTGTAAACGGAGCCGAGCTACTGCCGGGCGGTGGACTGGGTCCTGACCACACCGTTACCTGGGACCTTGGGGCCGACCCCTGTCTCGTGTTCCAGCACCTGCGCCGCGCACCTGCTGTGTCCAGGGCGCCCCCGAAGATCCAGGGGTTCTAAGTGACTCAGATGCCGCCGAGGGAGGGCCGGGGTGAAACAGGGCCGAGCCTTGCTCGCCTGTTACGGTGTAGAAAGAAGGGAGATTAAAGTTGCTAAGAAAACCCGGAAAAACAAACAGAATCCAGCCTGGAAGGGAGCTTTGTCTTGCTCTAAACTTCTCAGTCATCATCCTTCCCAGGACCAGTTGACTACTTGGTTGAAAAGCTGGCTTAATGGGATGGCAGGAAAAGTGAGCAGAGGGACGCGTGCAGTTGAGAGCCCTTAGCTGTTACCCTCCTGCAGCTTCTCCGCAGATGCTCCGGGCTCTGTAGGTTAGCATCCGGTGGAAGGCGTCTGCTGCCACGGAATTCTTTAGTTGTGGACATAACCTTTCTTTCTTCCTTTCAATCTCTTCCCTGCTCCCTAGTAAAAAAAAAATGGACTTTGGGGTGGTTGAATTTATGATAAAAGGTGGCCTGGGAGGTGGCCTTCCCAACCACCACAATAAAACAGTTGTGGGTAATTGCCAAGGGAGCCTCTCTGCCAGTGCAGACTCAAGGTTACATTCCTTTCTTTCTGGATGCACAGTGTGCTCCGTGGCTTGGAGAAGTAACTGCAGCATCAACAGGACTTGCACTGGCAGGATTTGCACGACAGTCTCTAGAGAACGTCTCTAAGGTTGGTGGAATACTCAGATAAACCGCCCTAGTGTATGGATGTACAACGGCGACACTTTAAACCAACGGTTCCATAACTTTTGCCGTACGTGTGCTCCCATGAAACCCTTGGTAAATTCAGCATAGTGAACCTGTCCAGCTCCCTCAAAACATTCCTTGTAGCCCCTTGTAATCCTTTCTTCTCGCTCCTTTTCTTCTCAGGCAGCGGAGATCTGCTTTCCATCAATAGAGATTATGTTGCATTTTCCAGAGTTTTATATAAATGGAATCATATGTATTTATTCCTTCTTTTTTTTTTTTTTTTTAGGTCTGGCTTTCATTCACATAATTGTTTTGAGATTCATCCATGCTATTGTGTGTTCACTCCTTTTATTGCTGAGTAGTAGATATATTCATATGTGTGTGTGTGTGTGTGTATATATATATATATATATCCACCCATTTGGGGCATTTGGGTTTTTCTAGTTTTTGTGTATTATACACAGGCTCTTATAAACATGTTTGTACAAGTCTTTGTATGGATATACATGCACACACCTTTTTTTTGAGTGAATATATTTTTCAAAGCGAAGGACGCTTTGGCTGCAGCTCCAGTTTTGCCTCTAACCATCCAGGTTCCTGGGGGGACTCTCTTCACTTTGCATTTAACATTCAGCCCCAAGGTCTTTGCTGTGCTGTGATTTTGCACCATCCCTGGTGGGAACTAGATCATCTTTGTGGGTGGTTGCAAGGTCTCAGCAGGGGAGAGGGATTGGTCTTCTATCCTGTTTCTCTTCCAGGCTCTCGTTCATTCCAGTCTTTTCCTTGGATGACATATCTGTTTTATTTACTTTTAAAAACATATTATCATACATTATAATGTGTAGTTGACACAGTGTTGACACAATGTTACATTAGCTTCAGGTACACAACATAGTGGTTCAACACCTTTGGACTTCATGCTGTACTCAGAGTGTAGCTACCATCTAGAACCATGTAACTTCGGCTCTATCCCCTGTGCTGTGCCTTTCATTCCCAAGACCTATTCCTCCCATAACTACAAGCCTGTAGCTCCCACTGCCCTTCACCCATTTTGCCCACCCCCTACCCCTATGCCATCAGTTCTCTGCATTTATGGGTTTGTTTCTGATTTTTGTGTATTCTTCTTCTTCTTCTTCTTTTTTTTTAGATTGCACATACAGGTGGCATCATATGGTATTTGTCTTTCTCAGTCTTGCTTATTTCACTTAGCATAATATTTGAGTGACAAATTTGAATCCTGACGTGTAATTTTGTGTGGGAACAGAAACAGTAGAAGGCAGAACTGATACTGGACTTGAAAATGTTTAAATCACAATTAGAAGGGAAAAGGTGGGAGGCTAACAGGCGCTGGAATTCTGTGGCTCTTCCCTATTTTCAGCCTATTGTCTTCTAAGTCCCCTCTTCTGTTATTTCTTAGGAACAACTGGTTGAACCTTGTGGTGAGAGAGTGAGTGGGTGTGCTGGGCTCCGAAGGTCACATGTTAACTGGTGAAGGCAGGTGGGGGAGTTTCCTAGTAAAAAAGTGATTCCTTATTTTTTGGTTTCCCTATATGGCTGGAGTCTTTTGTATCGTATTTGCCCTTAACCTGATGTTTACCTGCCCTAAACCTGGTTCAGAACTTTTTATGGAAGCATTAATCTACCAACATAAGCTGTGTAGTGAAATTCAGACAAATAACTGCAGACTATTTTGTGCAGAATGAAAATGCAGCTCCTGGGATTGGTGATCTGTTTGGTCCTTGGGACCCTGCGTTCTGAGGCCCTCAAAGGGAAGCTGGCATCCTTGGATCCTGAAACGAAGATGAACGTGGTAAGTTTCTCAGAGTCTCAAAGAGGCTTTTAAAATGCAGCAATGACAGATGTGCACTATTTTCTGTGATTCAGTTATGTGGGCTACATGAAGCTACAGACTAATCTCTTTATATGTCATTGTGCTTTTCATGTTCTCTGAACCTTAGATTTCGTTTGCTGCCTTTCCCACCAGGTAATGTGCGTTTCATGAATTGCACTTAACTGGTAAAACTACATGCTTCTTGATGGGATAAATGACATTTTTATAAATTCATTTCATCTTTAAGTCTCACTGCATTTATTGAAAGAATGATAAAAATGTATCAAAACTTTGCAAGAATGTGCTACCAAGTGCTACTTTTATAATACACTGGACAAGGAGTGTGATTAGCAATGCCCAGGGAATACAGTTCAAGACAAAGATCAACATATCTGAAAAAAAAATTGTTAGACCAAATAAGCAAATATAATTTGTTGAGTAATTGACACAGTTCAGAGTTATTAATCTTAAGTAAACAGTAAAATCTGGAAATACCTCACTTAGACATAAAATATTGGGAAAATACAAGTGACTAAAGAAAATACTTTATTTTTTTATTATTATTATGTTTTTTTAAAGAACAAGCATGGTGGGGAGGAGCATAGGGAGAAGGAGAGAGAGAATCTTAAGCAGGTTCCATGCACTGTAAGGAGCCTGATGCGGAGCTCGATCTCATGACCCTGAAATCATGCCCTGAGCTTGAATCAAGAGTTGGACACTTAACTGAGCCACCCAGGCGCCCCAAGAATAGCTACTTTGAAGCAGATGATGCAGTGACCTCAGTGAAGAATCCAGGCAAGCTCAGAGGCAGATAAATCCATAGTGAGTCAAGAGAATATAACCTGATATATCAGGGTCTTAAGGCCAAGTGTTATTTCTCGTCCCCAATTTTTTCTTTCATTCCTCTCCCTCCTCTAAAATTTTTATTCTGTAAAAATGACGCAATAAATTCTTTCAAATACTTGTGATAGAGAGGATAGTGAGCACTTACATTAAATCGAGATGCTTGAATTATCCACACCCACTGAGCTCCTGATTGACAGTTGGCTCCATGGGTTGTTCCTTATGGAGAAGTGAATTTGATCATAACTTCCTATTTTTCATCTCTTATTCTTCAGCTCCACCTTACTATCGTGTATTTTATTACTGTCTCTTGTTAGCATTATTTTATTAGGTCATTGATAAAAATGGGTTAATGAGATACTTTGTTTCCCAGGACAGGCCCTCTTAAAATAAGGGTAGTGGTAGATGGCTGTATTAGCTGACATATTTAGAAAAGAAAGAAGTGTGTGTCTCCCTGTGGAGCCAAGATGGAAACAGAGAGGTCGAAAGCCGTGGTGAATTAGACACGTTTGGTGTAGAACATGCTAGAATGTTGAAACCAAGGTTAATCAAACACCTGTGAGCAGAACACATGGATAAAACGTGCGGAGGCTCCCCCCTGTTTGGGTGGTGCTTCTGGAGAGAGCACAGTAGGAGTTCAGGGACAATCGATGGCTTAAAGCCTGAAGAATGCCCACACTTTGTCTTCCCCTCAACCTGTTCAGGTGGGAGAGCGTGTCAGCTTCTGTCCACAGACTTTCCAATATTCTTTTTCTCTCTAGAGTGAAATTATCTCTCACTGGGGATTCCCTAGTGAGGAGCACTTCATCGAGACGGAAGATGGATATATTCTTTGCCTCCACCGAATCCCTCACGGGAGAAACGGCCGTTCTGAAGGTATGGGCCTTTTCTCTGGTGAGAGAGCAGGGCTCTGCGAAGTACTCGCACTGCTGGTATTTGGCTGGTTTTGGTATCAGTGACCAAGTTGAGTTTTAACTTCAAAGCATTGAAATGTTATTTTTAGGTCAAAGTACTAAAAGTACTAAAAGTACTAAAAAGTACTAAAAGCGTTACAAACAGAAAATGTTAGAGCATAAGGCACGTCTGGAGAAATGACTGAATTGGGATCAGATCCTTAGTCTGATACATGTTTAACAATTTCAAGTAGTCTGTCTAGAAATTCATTAATCTGAATCAGAAACCACAGTTTTGCTATGGGAAGATACATACCTATCTTCAAAGCTTTAAGGACTTTCATGTATTACTAGCGAGAGTGGAACAAGACCACACGACAAGCAATTTAACAGCATCTGTCAAAATCACAAATGTATTCAACATCCTCCGACTCAAAAATTCTATTTCTGGAAATGAATCTTACAAACAAACTTGCACACATACAAGGTTATGTACAACTGAAGTATTCGTCTTCTACCGGAAGACTAGAAACAGCCCAAATGCCCATTATTAGGGCATCTGTCAAGTAAGTCATGGTATAGCTAAGCATGTATAGCTGTGCGATTCTATAGACTCGAACAGTGAAGGGACGCCTGGGGGGCTCCGGGGTTGGGCGTCTGCCTTCGGCTCAGGGCGTGACCCCGGGGTCCCGGGATCGAGTCCCGCGTCGGGCTCCCCTGCATGGAGCCTGCTTCTCCCTCTGCCTGGGTCTCTGCCTCCCTCTCTGTGTCTCTCATGAATAAATAAATAAAAACTTAAAAAAAAAAAAAAAAGAACAGTGAAGTATTCTATGTATTTTATGGAAAGATTTCCAAGATATTAAGTAAAAAATTCAAGAATCAAAAGAATGTGTGTTACAGTCCACCTTTTGTATTAAAATGGAAGCAGGGAAAAATAATAATTATGTTCATATCTGTTTCTAAAGATATTTTTTTAGAGGTGAAGAAATCAGAGATTTGGGAAGGATACATACACACCTGGGGGAGTCCAACAACGAGACAGCAGGGAGGGATTTCACTGTATGGCTTTTTATTTCCTTTAAGTTTTGAACTATGTGAATACATTGCCTATTCAACAATTTAATTTTCAAACAGCAAAAGCTATCTACGTAATCCTCAAAACCTTTCATTAATAAGGTGCTTCCTTATGACAAAGAGAGCAGAGATTTCAGCACGTCCTCCAACAAAACTGACCTTTGAATCTTTTTTTTTTTTTAATTTTTATTTATTTATGATAGTCACACACAGAGAGAGAGAGAGGGGCAGAGACACAGGCAGAGGGAGAAGCAGGTTCCATGCACCGGGAGCCCGACGTGGGACTCGATCCTGGGTCTCCAGGATCGCGCCCTGGGCCAAAGGCAGGCGCTAAACTGCTGAGCCACCCAGGGATCCCTCATTAAGCTTCCTTCTTGTAAGTATGTTGCAAAAAATGAGTAGTGAGCTATGCTGAGGGCTTCTATTTTTTTTTTCTGCTCAAAACACACAAAAATGTATACTTATTCCCGAGTGAACATAGGATCGTACTTTCCTTGCTGTTTGTTTCTTTGTTTGTTTTTTGTTTTTTTTTAGTAAACCCTTTGCTTTCAGATCCCATATAAAAAAAGACTGCACTGATATCATATCTCTTAAGGTTAGTTGACCAATTAGTAATGTGAATCTCTGCTAAAAGAAGCTCCATGAAAACAGGCCTAGACAATGCACCCCCTCTGTTCTGTGGATGTGCCCCCAGGCTTGGGTCTCACGCAGCATTAGAGCTGATAGATAGTGAGGGCTGCCCACCATGCGGGTGGGCAGCACCACTCCTGCAGCTGGAGCGCTGTGCTCTGCCAGGAGAGGAAAGTGAGCACCGGTCTCAGTTGGCTCCCTGGTGGCAGGAAGGGGTCATGAGTTCAGCGCTAGGTCTGTGTCAGCTGGCAGAGGCGCTGGTGCTTTTGCCTCTGCATCTTGGATTCTTCACCAGCAGAAACAGTTGATTGGCTGGATGATCCCATAACTCCCTTTTAGTCTTGCTCACTTGGGTCCTGTGGCTTCTAGTCTAAAGTCTTTGGTGGTGGTGGTGGTGGTGGTGGTGGTTGGCAGGCATGCGTGCTGTGGGGCCATGGATACCCTTGGTCCTCGGAATGGGGAACGCACAGGACCCTAGGACCCCGAGCTCATGACCTGAGCCAAAGGCAGATGCTTCACTGACTGAGCCCCCCCAGGCAGCCCCATACACCTTCTCTGTAGTAAAATAGAACAGAACCCTGTGTACACACGTATGACACACATTTGTAGAGGGTTTTTGGACTCAGTAAAGAATGTACTGGTGTAGACAATCATTTGCCTGTCTGGCCAATGTCCTACCAGTCAGTCAGTGTGGAAAGCTCTCAGTGGCCTGTGGAGCGTCTGTGTGTGCTTCTCGGTGTTAAGCCAACTTCTCTGTCAAGTGTTGAGCTACCCCTGCCCTGCACTTGCTCCAAAAGGGAATTGAAATTAGGAAACCCATCTTTAGAAGGGAAGTGGTTCTGTTTTCACGTGCTCAACCTAATTTCAGAAAGTCACGGGACGCCAGCACTGGAAGGATGTCAACGTCCTGTGTGAACCCGGGATCTGGAGAGTTTGCATTTTAAACTTACTTCCTGGTGGATTCCAAGGCCCTTGCATTCTGGAACCTGTGTTCTAGGTGAACACCCTCATTTTACTGGGTGATACAGAAAGAAACTGCTTTGAGGCAAAGAGTAGTGGCCCAGCCAGTCTGACTCCAGAGACAGTGCTCTTTGAACTAGAGAACGCAACCTTAAGTCATAAGTATGGGGCAAGTGGATCCCATGATGATTAGGTGATTTCTTTTCTTTGACTAAAACCAGGAAATGCATATTGTCTTGCCTAAAATAGAACAGCGACCACAACAAGGCAGACCTGTTGCTTAATTGGGAAATACGTTCCCTGTAACGCAATTGCCCAACAAAGCGCCAGGAGTGGATTGGTTTATCTGATACAGGTACCTCATGAGTACCTGTTGATGGTGGCATGATGGCCCCATGAGCCAAGCGGTGGGACTGTGGGAGATGAGTAGTTGTCTTCAGGTGTTTTGAACTTCCCCTTGGCCGAGACGCCTCAGGGCTGGCCTCTGGAGCTTTTGAAGTCCTCACTGAAAAGTCACAGTCAGGCTTGTGAATTGGATCTTTGGACAGAAGGGCCATTGACTGTGTTTGCCTTTGATTATTTTAGGGTTCTGATTATTTCTGGATTTTCTGTTCTTCTGTGCAATCGCTAACTGAGCAGTCTGAGGAAACGCTGTGCCCCAGCGAGCTCCCCGAAGGCCCCAACAGGCTGAGATGTAATTCCTGGCCCCTCAGCTACACTGGGCACAGGCAGGGTCTTTAATCAATGCCCGGCTCGTCGGCTCTGGCCAGCTGAAAGCACGCCCAGGTGTGCTCGGCTCCAACGGCACGTGGGGTAGGCGACTGTGTTCAGACCTTGGCCTCACGGAGCTGCGCAGGCCGGTTCCAGCCTTGCACGTGCTGTCTGTGTGCAGGCTGGGGCTGCAGCAGTCGGGGTGGAAAGCAGAGTGTCCCGCCGGCAGCCGTGCCTCCTGCAGTTCCCCGTCTTCCTCCTGGTTCGCCCTCCCTCTGTCCTGTCCCCCGCGTCACCTCTCCGGGAGGATTCCCCAGCCGCTCATTCTGAGCCCTCCAGTTTCCCTCCCAGCACCGACGGCGGGAAGACCAAGGTCATAACGTGTTCCGATGCTCACGGGGTCTGTGATTTCCATCCTCACTAGACCGTACACTCTCTGAGGCCGAGGATTCTTCGGACTATTCAGTTGTCCCTCCAGCCAAGGCTTCAGTCTCTCCAAGAGGCCTTCCAGCCTGGGCCCTCCTGGGACGCGGTGGAGCAGGGCACGAGGGCCAAGGCCACGCAGGTGAAGGAGTCCGTGCTCCGGAGCTCGCGCATAGCCACAGATGCCCGTGGAAAGTGCACGGCTTGGAGCCTTTCCTGGGGCTAGGCCAGGTGCTCCCCATGGATCAGGAGGTGGATTCTCGTGCAACCCTTACCTCTGTTACAGGTGAGGGGACCAGGGTTTATGGGGCTCGATTGGTTTGCCTGTGGTGAGGCAGCTGGTTGACATGGCTTAGGACTGAGCTCCTACCCACTCCGCCCTGGGGACAAGGCGATGTCCCCAGATAAAGCCACAGTATGGGAGGTGCTCTGTTCAGGTGACCTGTGCACCAGCTTCTGTCGTGGAAGTTCCTGGCCCTGACTGCTTTGGAGATAAACCCCTCCTTCTTCTTTTCTCCAGTGTGACTGTGTTATGACCACGGCTTCCCCCTGGTACTACTTGCTGAGAGTGCTCTGGGCTGTGTTTTGAGGCCGACTCTTCAAATTCACTCAGTAGCCCTCTGCTCTGGATAAGTGGAGGTCTGCTCTTCATAGTTCTTAACAAGGAGGCTCTAGAACCGCCTCCAGGAACCTGTGGGATGTCAGCCCGGGATCTCCACGTGTGGCCTCTCTCTGGGCATTTAGGCAGTACGGTCCTCTCTGGGCCAGGCTGGTGCAGCAGAGGGAGAACCTGCGCCCCGTTGGGTGAGGGCCCCTTGAACGCAGCTGTGGGCGGGCGGCATCCGGAGAGCTGAGGCAGCCTGTCGAAAATAACTACTTCCAGGCCTGTCCCTGGAGTTCCTAAATCAGGATTTAGTTCCCTAAATCAGGAGCTGGGCCTGAAAGGTGTATGTTTTTGAAGTGCTCCAGCCGGTTGCGTATCTTTTGATACGCAGCCAGCTTTGGGAAGTAGCGTGCTCGGCTTGCGTTGAAGTGGTTGGGTACAAATGGAGTACTTGTAAGCACACCTCTTGTCCCCTACCACTTTGCTTTTTAATGCCGATTTTGTTGGAGCAGTGGTTAAAGCGGGGACTTTGGAATGAGGAGAGCTCGGCTCCCGCTGGGTGAGTGTGCTAGCACAGGTCACGTAACCTCCCTCTATCTCCAGGCATCTGTTGTTTTTATCACGGGGGTGGATCGTCACATTCTCTCATAACAGCACAATCCATGTGGAACACAGTGCCGGACCCATAATCAGGAGCTGTTATGAAAATACTAGTGATAACCACAAATTAACCAGATGCCAGAATGCCTGCTACGGTTTGGGAGTTTTTTGTGATCGGAGTCCTGCCTTAGGGATGGTTTGAACCATCCCTGGACTTTGGGCTCGTGCACTATTGAGGGCCTGCCTTGCTGGGGCTCCAGGTCTCTTGAATTGTCCAGTCCTAGGGATGATTGCAGGGACTCTAAAGCGAGGGGCGATCCTGACTTTGCCTTACCCGGTGCGACATGGTGGCAGTGTGTGCACCTCAAGCAAGTCCTTGATGCCATTTTGTCTAGAATCTGCCTTGGCAGAAGGAGCAGGAGGCCGGGGAAGCCCTCGTGTGACTCAGAGCCCACCTTCTGAGCTATTCTGGAAGGTTTTAGGTTGTGCAGACTCCTTCCAAACCAGCGAGGAGCCAGGCCTGTTTCTTCTTTAGGTCCTGGAGACGTACGGCCCGCCTGTGTCCTGGTCCGGGATTGCTGGCTCTACGACCCCACACAGATTCCTTAGCCATACTGTGGCTTGATACCTCACACTCCTCCTGTCTGACGGTTCTGGAGGTCAGAGGTCCTAAGACCAAGGCGTTGGCAGGGCTGCGTTCCTTCTGGAGGTTCTAGGGGAGAATCTGTTTTCTTGTCTCTTCTAGCATCTCGAAGCTGCCCACATTCCTTGGCTTCTGGTCCCATCCCCTACCTTCAAAGCCAACAGCGAAGCATCTTCCACCTCCCTCTCCCTCTCTGTCTAGTCCTCCTGCCCCCCTCTTAGAAAGACCCTTGTGGTTACATGGACTTGCCAGCTAATCCAGGCTGATATTCCCATCTCAATATTTTTTTTAAAAAAAGTTTTATTTATTCATGAGAGACACACACAAAGAGAGAGGCAGAGACCCAGGCAGAGGGAGAAGCAGGCTCCATGCAGGGAGCCCGACCTGGGACTCGATCCCGGGACCCCGGGGTCACACCCTGGGCCGAGGGTAAAGGCTCCACCACTGAGCCCCCTGGGTGCCCCACTAGAGCGATACTCCTTTTCCAGCAAATGCTCAAGTCCTTGATTGATAGTGGGATGGGGAAGAATGACATGATCCCTTCCCTCCTCTCGCCTGACAGGAGCGGGGGAGGGATGCCGGCGGGCACGCGGGCAGGCCCATCTCCATGGCCCTGTCATTTCTGGGTGCCCTCCTGCAGCCGCCGAATGCCAGGGGGAGGAGACAAGCTTGTCAGCATCTCTGTGCCACCTCTGTGCCACCCCAGGCCAGGCTTGGTTAATGTTTTGTCTGCCGATGACCGATTGTGTTTAACAGAATCATGGGTGCCAGAAGCCCATGAGGGCCCTTTGGTTCTAGAAAGAAAGGAAGGTGGCCCAGCCTGGAAGGACGTGCACCCCACAGGGTCCTTCATGTCTCCGGGTCACACAAGGCACCGACCTTGACCACCGGCCCCCACCCCTCCTGGCATCTGACCTCAGGGAGCATCCGCGTGTGCTCTGGGGTCCCGGCTGGCTGCAGCCTGGGGCGCCCTGTCGGTTCTACGAATCCAGGAACCCTTTTCTTCGCCAGAACCCCCCGTGCGGCCATCTGTGTCTCCCTCCCTGGCTAAAGTGTCCCTGCCTCTGGCTGCATGACTTTTTTTCCTGTGGGCTTTCCTGAGGGGGCCTGGCCTGGAAGGTGACTGTGTGTCTGTTCCTGGGCCACAGTGGAGCGCCCCGGGGGAGGGCGTGTGCGTTGCCCACCTCTGTCTCCCACGTTTAGCCCAGCGTCTGAGGTAGTGTAGGTACCGGGAAAGGTTTATGCAAAATACGTGTTTTCAGTCACTTCTCTTTTTTTAAAAAAAGATTTTATTTATTCATTTAAGAGAGAGACAGAGAGCGCACAGCAGGGGGGTAGAGGCAGAGGCAGAGGGAGAAGCAGACACCCCGCTGAGCAGGGAGCCAGACTCGATCCCAGGACCCTGGATCATGATCTGAGCCGAAGGCAGATACTTCACTGACTGGGCCCCCCTGGGTGCCCCTTGAGTCCCAGCTTGATGGGTTTGGGCTTCTAGCGCTCTTCTTGTCCAGCAGGCTCAGTAGAAATTCTGCAGATGCGTGGCTAGGACCGAGCAGCCCAGCATCGCCGTCAGGCCATGTGTCACCCCCTGCCCCGGTGGCAGCTCCTTTCCTCACCTCACTCCCACGAGGTAGGCTGGGGTCCCGAGCACATGCTGCCCTGACGTGTGCCCCTTCTCGGCTTTGCATTTGCCCTTCCCAGAGAGCCTCGGGGGCTTCTCGCCGCCCGTGGGATCCAGGGATTTACTGGTGGTGGTTTAAGAGTTTCCTGGTGTATCGTCAACTTGCCAATTCCTACATTTCTCCTTTGCAGCTCCTCGGTGAGGGAGGGAAGTGAAGTACAGAGCCCCCGGGGACCTGTGGCTGCTGGCCCCCTGCAGGCCTCGGCCCCGGCCTGGCTGCACCCCCCAGGGAGGCCATGCCTGCCTCCCCCGAGGTGGCCCAGTGCAGAGGCCGCTTCTCGGCCAGGGGTCACCAGGCTCCTGGAGCACCTGACTCTGCGTTCCCCCGGGGAGGCGGCCCCCTGCAGACCGTGCTTCTGTGTGACCGCGGATGTCACAGGCAGGTGCACCCCTCGGAACAAGGCAGTCCAGGCCGGTCATGCCTGAGTGCGGCCAGTGTCTCCTCGATCAGCCTGACTTGCTGGCCTTTTAAGGTCAAGTCTTACTCCTCCCAGCGTGGCCCAGAGCACCTTTGATGGAGGCGAGTGTCTCACTGTGCGGAAAGAACACGTTAGCGGCAGCGTGTGGCTTCCAGGGGCCTGTCACACGGGCTGCCCCATTACCCTGAGCCATGATGCCTCTTGTCGCTGTCGCTGCACACAGGGCAGCCCTGCTGACGAGCAACTGTTGTTTAAAACCTATCACGTGCACTAAAATTTATTTACTGTATTTATTTTATTTTTTTAATTATTTGGGAGCGTGAGAGAGAGAGAGAGAGCAAGAGTGGAAGTCAGGGAGGGGCAAAGGGGGAGAGAGAAGCAGATGCCCTGCTGAGCAGAGAGCCCGACGCAGGACTCGATCCCAGGACCCTGCGATCATGACCTGAGCCAAAGGCAGACGCTTCACCAACTGGGGGGAGCCCCCCAGGAATCCCTTTATGATGATTCTTATTTCCGCCGCCGGATTATGATCTTCACTAACGGTGAGGAGCTGGCCTCTCAGATGCCATAGATGCCCTGGCCCTTGTACGTGGAGCTTTCTGAGCTGGGTCACCCTGGTAACGTGGCACCAAAATGAGCATTGACCTCCAAGGAGTGCTCATAACGCTGCCCCAGTCCTGTCTGTTTTGCCCTCTATTCTCTCTGTGACGGTGGGAGGTCACGGACGGGTCCCCGCTGTGTGTCATGAGGTCAGAGGAGTTGCGTCGGGCCCTTGCCGGGCAGGGCGTCCCGTTGCCTTTACAGACGCAGCACCCACGCGGTGCCCGTGCTGGAAGCGCTTGGACGCTGCCCCCGGAGCTGCCTGGAGAGCCCACCTTGCTTCAGAGGGACAGTCACCACCCAAATCCGTATTTGGACATAAACAAAAATAAACATTCGTCCAGACAGATCTTTCTTCCCTTTTTCCCTCGCTGCTTCACGCTCCTCCCGCTTCCTGCGCGTCGTCGCTGCCCTGCTGTCGTCCAGAGTAGCCTGTTGTCTTGTGCTTTGCCTTCTTTCCCCACCTTCCAGGCCGCGTCATAAGCTTCCAGGCTGCCACGGTCCTTGTCGTCGCTGGTGGCAATAAATAATTGGACTACTTAACAGTTAGCTTCCCCCGCCCCCCAGGGCCAGACAAGCTCATTCATTTCTGTTGACAGTTGTTTATGGAGTGGAGACCCAGACTGCCCGGGTGACGGTAGTGAGCCGAGTGCGTCGGACGCTCCTGCGTGCCAGGCACTTCGCTGAGAGCTCTTCCAGGAGCATCCCGTAGCTCGCTGCCCGCTGGCCCTCGTGAGGCACGTCCTACATCTCCCTGCTGCGGGGGACCGTTAGGATGGCAGATGCTGAAGGACCCTGCGCGGGGCAGCACGTCCCAGGTTGGAGGGACAGCCTTGAGCCTGGGCGTGTCTGTCTCCAACACTCATGGTCAATATGACGTCAGCTCTGTGAGGGCGAATTGTTTCCCCCCTGCTACGTCCCCAGTGCTGGGAGTGCCTGGCACATAGTTGGTGCTCAATACGTGTTTGGTCAACGAATGACTAAATGGTCTTAACATGATGTCAGCAGCCAGAGGTCACGTTTCTCTGGCTCCCGAGTCTTTGTTTTTCCACTACGTCACCGTATAGGTGAGCAAAAAAAAAAAAAAAGTAGATAAAAGAACGTGTGTAGGGATCCCTGGGTGGCGCAGCGGTTTGGCGCCTGCCTTTGGCCCAGGGCGCGATCCTGGAGACCCGGGATCCAATCCCACATCGGGCTCCCTGCATGGAGCCTGCTTCTCCCTCTGCCTATGTCCCTGCCTCTCTCTCTGTGTGACTATCATGAATAAATAAATAAAATCTTTAAAAAAAAAAAAAAAAGAACGTGTGTATATAAGTTTAGGAATTTGTGTGCATATTTTTCTGTCTTTCGATTTATTTTGTCAGGATACATTGTAAGAAATGCAATTACTGGACAAATAGGTTACAGAAGCATTTCACGAGGTCTTAAGAATGTATTAACATTTTTTATGGTGAAGTGAATGTGTCTTGTTGCTAGCTACACAAAATCCTCTGTTTTTGCTGTGACTTTGCCAGCAGCACTTAAAAAGATGTTCTTTACTGACGTTGTATAGGAGTACGTTGTTACCTTGACATTTTAATTTGTTTTTGAGTCACTGTTTGGGATCTTTTATGAATTATCTGCTCATCACGATCTCACGTTTGCTTTACAGCTGGGTGGTCCCCCGCCTAAACACGAGTGTTTTCCAGGTCCTAAGACAGTGGTGTTCCTGCAGCATGGCCTGCTGGCAGATGCTAGTAACTGGGTCACCAACCTGCCCAACAGCAGCCTGGGCTTCATCCTGGCCGACGCCGGTTTTGACGTGTGGCTGGGGAACAGCAGGGGCAACACCTGGTCCCGGAAGCACAAGACCCTCTCCATAGACCAAGATGAGTTCTGGGCTTTCAGGTGTGTGAGTTGCTCTGCTTCCTTAGCACCCTTCAGGCAGGCACTCTGGGGAGGCAGATCGACAGGGAACTCAGGGCGGTAGGAGAGGTTGTAAAAGGTTGTTAAAGGGTGAAAACCTACTGAGGAATTTAGTAAATCACAGCAAGTTGAATTACAAGCAAATAATTACGTTTGAGACTTAGATCCGGTTACGATGTTTAGTTATTTTGGCAGTCCGGGTCGTGTGGGAGCTGCTGGGTGACTCGTGTCCTATGACCTTCTTCCTTCCTCCATAAACATGCGCTGCTTTTCTATTTCCAGAAATTGTCCTCTCCTCTCTGTTACTTCTGGCTCTGCCTATTACTCATGGCGTGACATGTCAGTAATGTTTTTTTGTAAAACGGGGCTAATAAATGCCTAACTCACGAGGTCATCGAGAGAATCAAAGGAGAGGATACAGGGGAGAGCCTGGCGCAGGCGGGTGGTAAAGTCTGCACGCGCATCTCCGGATGACAAGCGGCACACGCGCGGGCCCACGGCTGTGTCCTGCTACCTGGTGTTAGAGAAGGTCAGGGCTGTGGACTCCTCCAGGCTTGTTTCCCATTTGAAAATCCGTAGTTACCTAAGGACAGGAAACGCGAGCGTGGGAGTTTTTACCAAAGGGCCAAGCAAGGATATACTTGTTGTCACACCATTTGTAGTGGTGAAAAGGCCGAAACTATCAATGCCCATCAGAAGTGGATGGACAAGGTGAGTGTTGTGTGTCTACACAATGGATGGCCAGCGGCCACACAGCAGCATGGATGTAGCCAGACGTGCTGTTTGGCCACACTTACGGGAAAATTCAAGAATTAGGGGCACCTGGGTGGCTCGGCATCTTAAAAAAAGAATGGGTTAAGCTAATTTATGGCACGAGAGATGAAGGCAGTGGTGACCCTTGGGAGGCACAGTTAGAAGGCGGCCCGCACCGCCCTGTTAACACATTCTGTGCTCGGTGCTACTCTTCCCGGCTGGGCTCAGCTTGCGGGCACCGTCACATCGCAGCCTTACTGTGCGTGTGTGCACTTGTGTTTGCATGTGGTGTCCTCACAAGAGTGTTCCTTTTTTGGATTCCAGTTATGATGAAATGGCAAATTATGACCTACCAGCTTCAATCAACTTCATCCTGAATAAAACAGGCCAAAAGCAAGTGTATTACGTGGGTCACTCTCAAGGCACCACGCTAGGTATGTGATAAAGACGAGAGCTTGATGGAATGTCTTAGTCCGGTTTGCATTTGTTGCTGAAAGTGAAATATGGAAAAAAAAATAACGTTAGTTCAAATTGAGATGTGTGTTTTTGTTTTAATGCCAAGCAGAAATAACGAATAGGAGAAGGGCAGAGAATGTGGGTACTACCTCATGTTCTCTGGAAATGCAGACTTTTGTATCGAGAGATACGTTAGAGCTAGAACATTCTAAGCACATAAGTTCCTTTTGAGTCTTTGGTGACTGATCTGAGGGCCGCGGTAAACGTTCCCTGGGGCTGGTGGTGGGGCTGCCTGTTGGGGAGAGTCTTTCCCAGGCTCGGCTTAGCTGACCGAGGGGGAGCTTCTGGACCTCGTCCAGCGCGTACGCAGGCTCAGAACTGAATCAGCTGCACACGTCCTGGCTTCACTCAGCACCCTCCTGGTTTGCGGGTCCTGCCCCGGGGGCCGTGCTGCTGCTGCAGGGCCCCAGGGCTGCCGCGCAGCCTTGCCGGCCCCAGAGGAAGTCCCGCAAGAGGGAATTCCAAGTATCTTCTGTTCCCACAGGTTTTATAGCATTTTCACAGATCCCCGAGCTGGCCGCAAAAGTCAAAATGTTTTTTGCCCTGGCTCCTGTGGCTTCGATCCAGTTCTCTACCAGCCCTCTCAGCAGACTAGGAGAATTGCCAGAATTTCTCCTGAAGGTACGTGGACTCCCCCAACCCCAAACCCTCTTGCCCCACAAACTTCCTTTTCAGACCTGAAGAATTGGCCCTTAGAGGGAGAATCTGCGCCTTCCCCCCGGTACGTCTCGCTGTCGATGGAACAGTGGGGCTTCTCGCCATGGTGTTTCTGTCCCCGTCACCCCTGCTTCCAGGTCCTAGGGGGTCAGGGAAGGCGGGTCACTAATGCTGCAGGGGCATTGTCTTCTCACAGGTCACTTGTCAGTGCCGCTGGCCACCCACCACACAAAGGGAGCCCAAGGGAACCCTTAAGCAGCTAGAGTTGCTCTTGATGCTGCGTGGGGAGCCCAGGGAGCCTGTGCCTGGGAGGAGGAGGCAGGTGCTGCTCCCACATGCTGGCTCCTGGCCCCGAGGTCAAGGCCCAAAGACACTGTTCCTATTGCATGTCATAGCCTGACCCCAAACACAAGCCAGTAACCGCCTGAGGCTCAACCCAGGAGCTCTGTGAGCCCCCCAAGCTCTGTCCAAGGACGAAGCAGTTTTTTCAGGAGGAGGAGTTGAGAGCCAGCAGAGGCCAGATGGCCCATTACTCATGCACCCGATGTGCTTCCCGTGTGATACATTTATACACACGCACAGGGAATGCTGCAGACTGTACTCTGGTCTCGGAAGCCGACCATCACATAAGATGGATCCTCTGCCCCCGTGACCAGAAGTGCACGTAACGTGTGGCCCCCTCTAACCAGACTCGGGTCATAGAAGCTTCAGGTTTCATTACAAACAATTCAGAGATTGCAAATAAAGCGCCCTTCCATTCGTTACCCAGGTCCTCTCACTCCTTAGAGTTGAACAAGGTGCTCAGGGTGGGGCCTTTTCCTATAGACCTTGGGTGTGGATTTATTTTTTATTTTTATTATTTTTTAAAGATTTATTTATTTATGATAGACATAGAAAGAGGCAGAGACACAGGCAGAGGGAGAAGCAGGCTCCACGCAGGGAGCCCGATGCAGGACTCGATCCCGGGACTCCAGGATCGCGCCCTGGGCCAAAGGCAGACGCTCCACCACTGAGCCCCCCAGGGATCCCCTGGGTGTGGATTTAAATACACACACAGATCCTGAGAGAAATTCAGTGTTTTGTTTTAACGCTGACGGTGGCCGACTTAGGTATATATTGCTCTGCGGGTCGTGGCTTCCACTTGGAGAGCTGTCATGCGACCGCATAAAACACCATCCCGTTCTAACCACGGGGGAGGGAGTACCCCCTTAGCAGGAATTACCGCTTACTTTTTCTTTATTTGTCTTTTGAAATCCAGATAACTAAAACTAAGGGCTTTTTCCTACCTTTTTCTTCTTCTTCTTTTTTAAATTTAAATTCAATTAAGTAGCATAGAGTGTATTATTAGTTTCAGGGGTAGAGTTCAGCGATTCATCACTTGCACATAACACCCAGTGCTCATCACGTCCCAGGAACTGCCGCCTACGTAGCCAGACTCCCGTGGTAGATGCTGAGGTTGTTGCTTATGTGCCGTGGCCGCGCCCCTGTACCTTCTTCCCGAAGAACTGAAGTGGCTCTGTCATAGGAGCATCTCTGATTTCATGTAATCCTTGGAGGTTGTGATCTAATAGCTTTGTAAAGGTAGACCCCCCACTTCCCGCCTTGGAGGCGGTGCCTCGTTAAGTCTGCAGAGGGCCCTGGAGATCTGCAATTTCACAGAGCACCCCATAGGACCCTACTGTAGACTAAACAGCCTGGTCCTCGGGAGTCCCTGTCCCAGACAGCGGTGTTTTCTGATATCCTGGGACAGTGACAGAATAGGAAAAATAAATGTTCCTAAAACCTCTCAATTAGCTGCTGTGGGAAATCTGGGTTGCCTCCACGGAAGTTCAGTGCCCTCACTCTCAGAACACGATGATGTAAGTTAGGAAGACTTCAGGATTGACCTGAGCAGGCCTGTAAGTGTACATAAGGTGAATTTTTCTTTTTTGGAACACACTGTCCTGCTTTGACGTAGTTGCCGGTGGAGCATGCCACAGTGACGTTCGGTTAGCAGTTTTAAAGTTCAAGGTCAAAAAAATAAAAAATAAAAAAAGATAAAGTTCAAGGCCAGCGTCACCACCCCATCTGTCCAAAGGAGAACGTGGCGTATTGCACCCCATGTCAGGGATGCCCTGTCTCCGTGGTTTTAGTAAAGAACCTCAAAATCTCTTTGTCACATGTGACCGTCACGTAGACTTAAAGCCAGTTTTGCATACTGATGCCTCTTCCTGCAGCGTCCTGCTCTGCACATGCTTCTCGCTCCCCCCCAGCCAGTCATCATGCAGCTAGTCAGGAGAAGAGGCAACCCGAGGGGACCCAGTGGCCATCCTGTAGAAGACGGGTCCGGTAGAGCTCACGGGCTCTGCGCACGGGGACAGAACTTGCCCGAAGTAGGGCTGAATGTGGCCCGTGTGGTGTAACAACTTCAAATCAGTCACACCCTTTAAAAAGCATATCTAACGCTGAAATCTCAATAATTGATTATTTTGGGGGGTGGGGAAGTGTTGTGTACCCCAAAGCGGTTGCACCCTTAGGCTGGGTTAAGCTTTCCGGTTCAGAACGTCACCCAGGCAGCGTGGCATTTCACATTCGCCGTTTCACACGCTGCGCTTTCGTGCCGCCGCCGCGGGTCTGTTAGGCCTGTGAGGAGGACCCTGCCTCGTGCCTCGCCCCCCGCTTCCGGCGGCTTGCTCGGCTCTCCTTGGCTTGTAAGAGCCTCTCTCCCGTTTCTGCCTTCATCTCCGCATGTGTGAGCACCCCCTGCGTGTCTGTCTCTACCCAGAGTCCTCCTTTCTGTAAGGACCCTGGTCCTACCACGTGGGGGCCGCGCTGCTCACCTCATCCTCCCTTGACAGCCTCTGTAAGGGCCTGACTCTAGTAAGGTCACATGCCGAGATACTGGGAATTAGGGCTTCCACATACCTTTTTTTTTTTCTTCCTGGGATGGAGGAACACGGCCTTGGTAGGCATTTGAACTTTTCACCCCTGCTCGTCCCTCCGTGGGGTAGGCATCTGCAGAAGTATAAATCCTAGGGGGACAAATTTGGGTGCAACGTAAGGAAGATGCTTTTCCTGTTTCGCATTGCACCCGTACGTGAAGATCTTTGGGGGCATAGTGATTGCCCCAGAGATCCTTGAGCACAGACTCAGCGGCCATTGGTCAGGGCTTGTGGAGACAGGAGTCGGCACACTTGGTCTCTAAAGGGCCCCGTAGGACGTGTTGTTGGCTTTGTGGGTCACATGGCCTCTGTCGTAACAACTGAACTCTGCCCCTTTAGTGTGAAAACAGCCAGAGACAAAGCAGAAGAAAATGAGTGCACCTGTGTGCCAATAAAACTTTATTAGCGAATAGGCAGCGCCGGTGGAGGAAGAAGGAGGAGCTATTGTTTAGTGGGAACGGAGTTTTCGCTTGAGATGTTGGGAGAGCTCTGGAGAGGAGTAGTGGTGTGGGTTGCACAATAATGTGTGTCCTAATGCCCCTGAACTGAACACTTAAAAAATGGTTAGAATGGTAAAATTTTGTGTTCCTCATGCTCTATCACAATGAAAAAGCATGAAAAGAAAAACACAACAGGCAGTGGGCAGGAATCGGCTCACTGGCCAGTAGAATTTATATGGATTTTATATGGATGTATGTGTCCTACGTGAGATACGTTGTTGACCAGCCTTGGTTTCGACTTTCTTGGAAGTCACTACCAGCTCGGCAGTCAATGAGAGTTCTTGGGGATGGCCCTGGGAAGAGTGATCATTAATGCCCCTTCCTTTTCTTTTTCTTTTTTTTTTTTTTAATTTTTACTTATTTATTCATGAGAGACACAAGCAGCGGGGGAAACGGACTCCATTCCAGGACGCTGGAGTCACGACCTGAGCAGAAGGCAGAGGCTCAACCCCTGGGCCACCCACACATCCCATTGCCCCTTCCTGCTGTACAAAGTCTGCTGTTTGTTAACTTATTTGGTTTTTCTGCCTCTTTTCCTCACTGGAGACTTTAAGTCCACGTCTCTAACATCTGCTTTTGCCCTAGTAAACCTATCGTGTATGTATGCTGGTGTGACCGTCCGCCGGTTGCCATTCGCCTTCTCGGGTCTCATGTGGGGACACTTGGCGTGCGTCTCCGCTTCGGAGGTGGGGCTTGTAGGCCAGAATGAAATGCTGAGATATTCTTGGGTTTCTTTTTATTTTATAGGACTTACTCGGGTCCAAAGAATTTCTCCCCCAGAGTATGCTTCTGAAGTGGCTGAGCGCACACTTTTGCTCTCACGTCATTCTGAAGGAGCTCTGTGGAAATGCTGTTTTTGTTGTCTGCGGATTTAACGAGAAGAACTTAAACATGGTATGTGTGTTTATGATCACACTTGCTTGAGCTTTCAGTGAGTTTATCTTGTGTGTGAACATGTGTATGTGCTGGAGGATGTGAGAGAAGCATGAAATGACCTCGCTGAAGACGCACGGGATTCACTTTGGCAGGTGCCTGGGGATGCTGTCTGCTGGTCTCAGGCCTGCTGTGGGCAACTTCCTGCTGAGTGAGGAGACTTGTCGTAGTTTAAGTCCTGATAATTATATTCATTCTAGTGATCTGTTTCTTTTGAAACAATTATGGTTAAGTGTATTTAAATTTGTGTGTGTGTGTGTCTATGTGTGCACACATTTCTTTACTTATTTTATAAGATGTAGATCTTTGGTCAGCAATATGCTGGTACTTCTAATGCTTTTTTTAAAAAGATTTTATGTATTTTGAGGGAGAGTGAGAGAGAGTTTGAGCATGCACAGGGGCAGGGGCAGGGGCAGAGGCAGAGGGAGAAGCAGGATCCCCCCGAGCAGGCAGACGCTTACCCGGTTGAGCCATGCGGGCGCCTCAGTGCTGGTATTTCTAAATATATTTGTCATTTGTAATGTTGCATTTTGAAAACAGGCTTTAAAATTCTAGAATGAAGACTCCAGGTAATTCTTTTAAGTGATATTAATTTTTCTTGTTCCCAATGACAAAAGCAAGGTCTGAAGAAAATGGAAATGACCCGTAACCTCAACCCACGCAGCCCTACAGTTAGTTACCGTGTCGCTCTGCTTCCTTCCTACGTATTCTGCGTGTGTGTGGTTGTACGTCTTTTTATAGGACGTATTTGTAGTCAGAGAACTAGAACTTTTTTCCTTGCTCTTCGTCTCATATATTTGAGATTGTGGCTCCGAAGTGCAAAACATGATTCTTACCCGTGCCTCCTGAATGCCGTGTCCTTTACTTATTTCAGTGTATTTATTTTGCAGTCTAGAGTGCCTGTGTATATATCACACTCTCCTGCTGGAACTTCTGTGCAAAACATCTTGCACTGGGCTCAGGTAGGTGTTCTGGGGGCGCGCCGGGGTTTGCCCACCATCCCAAGCCCTTCCTGCCCCCCACAAAGCCGGTCCGCTTCCAGAGTGGCGCTGGTTTCCTGCCCCCGTGTCCTGGGTTCCTGGCATTGTGCTACTGTACTGCTTGCGAGTTCACCCAGCAGCTATCAGGCTTGACCTTTTTCCCCTGCCCTCCCCTCCCCCCGTCAGTTTTTCACAGAGTCCTAGATTTATCTTATTTCTGTGTTGTTCCACAAAGCAAGATTTTGGAGCAGCTTTGAGAGGGAGGCTGCAACGTCAGCACTAACCCATGAACACAGTGGATAAACCAGAGCTAAACCAGTCATCGCATCAATGGGAACCACTTGCTTTTAAAATGCAGTTTTGATTGTCTTGTCCTGTACCAGAAAGCAATGCATGTTCATTCCAGAAAATTCAGAAATCATGTATAGGAAAAAAATAATAATGCTCTTATGATAGAAATAATAGTTGTAGGAAGAGGCTGATTAATTAATTAGATGGCTTATATTATTTTCTTCTACTTATTCTTTCATAATTTGCTTTTTTTCCCACCTAACAGTATTATCAGGGACTTATTTCTACCTTAGGACATATTTTTGTAGGAATTTCCTTCCTAACCTTTTTTTTTTTTTTTTAAGATTTTATTTATTTATTTGAAAGAGGGAGAGAGGGGGAGGGACAGAGAGAGAAGCAGACTCCCTGCTGAGTAGGGGGCCAGCCCCGTGTGGGGCTCCATCCCAGGACCCTGAAGTCACCACCTGAGCCCAAGGCAGATTCTTGATTAGCCTACTGGGACACCCAGGTGTCTCTATAACTTCTTTTTAAATATGAACTACTCACCATTTAAGCTCCAAACCAAGATGCTGTAGGTGCCTTGGAGACTACACTGGGTAGTCACCATTTGCATCTGAGTTGCCCCTTTTAACAAAATATTGTTTAAAAAAAGTAAGGGGAGTTGGGCTCACGGTAGGCTGTTGGGTTGGCTATAATCAAGGCTTCTAAAAGTGGATATGTAGAAACTATGATGGGGATGATAAATAAATATATTAATTCACAGATTAGTAGATGTAGAACATAGTATTTATAGTAATCCACATGAGTACGTTAATATATGATCAGTATTTTATGCTAATATGAATATATTAATCCTTGTACATTTTAATCCCTATGTAAGTCTTAATATGTATATTATATGTAATATGCATTTCTTTCCCAAATAAGGTAGTTAACTCTTTGAAAATGTTTAAGATTCAAATTTCAGTAAACAGCATAAAGTTTATCTCATGAGTATAGTCATCGATCCAGTCATTCACAGCACTGTGTAGCTGCTTTAGTGTGTCATAGGGTAGCTACATTCCAACCAAAATGAAATTCTTGTATTATTTATTTTATTGAAGTGTAGTTGATGCACAATGTTACATTGGTCTCAGGTGTACGGCACAGCGATTCGACGAGTCTTCGGGTCATGCTGTGCTCCCACGGGCGTAGCCACCATCTGTCACCACACAGCACCGTTACAGTACCAGTGCCATTTAATTAATTTATGTAAAGATGTTATTATTTATTTAGAACTATTTAGAGTAGGGGAAGGGGATGGAGGGAGAAAGGGAGAGAATCTCAAGCAGATTCTATGCTGAGCACAGACCCTGATGTGGGGCTCGATCTCATGGCCCTGAGATCATGACCTGAGCCGAAACCAAGAAGCAGACACTCAACTGACTGAGCCACCCAGATGCCCCCCCCATGTGGTTTTGTTTTATTTCATTTTATTTATTTATTTATTTATTTATTTATTTATTTTTATTTTTTATTTTTTGCAGTTTTATTTTAAATTACAGTTTGGAAATAAAGAGTAAATCTGGGGTCAGCATAAAATGGACTTCTGGGGATACAGCTAACTCTAGCAACCTGTGACGCTTTCTCAAACTTCTGTGTCAGATAACATTTTCCCTCAAATTATCTTTTTTTTTTTTTTTTTTTTCAAATTATCTTCTTTTTAGTTTATTAAATACCAGAAGTTCCAAGCCTTTGACTGGGGAAGCTGTGCCAGGAATTATTTCCATTACAATCAGGTAAGGGCTTCAAAAGTCTTTAGAATTAAACCTGGCTCTGAAAAACCACCAGTGGAGCCAGCTGGAGTCACCCCTCTGGGCTGGGTGGGGGGTGGGTGCTTGGGTGCTGGGGGAGATGTGAGGGAGACCTGAATAGACGGTGGCAGTTTCTCTCCATCTTCTGGAACAACCTGAGCCTTGTGGTGGGTGGTGTGGTCTGGGCCTCCCATCCTGGTCCTTTCCGCTGGCTCTGTAACAACTGTCACCACCTCACATCATTCAGCGTGACCAGGAACACGGACTCTAGGGTCAGGGAACCCTCAGTCTGCTCCCTGGCAGCTGGCCGGGCTGCACAGCCTAAGCCTTTTCTTCCACATACACAGAAACAGACCATTTTCTGAGTGCTGAGTGCTCTAAAGCCTGAGGCACGTGGCCCATATTTTTCCTGTTTAGTTCTCATGCTGCCCGTGTGGCAGGTGCGCTGGCTGTTATCATTCTGGAAGGTAAGGGAACTGCGCTGGGCAGAGTTCCTATGACCTGTGTGGAACCCCAGAGGGAGAGGTAGTCAGAGTAGGGTATAGGACGGCCCCGCCCAACCACCCAGGCTCCAGGGCTTCGCATCCGCTGCCCAGAGACCAGCACCTTCCTCTGGGGCCGAAGCACTGAAGCACCTGCCATGGTGTCCGGCACGGGGCAGGGGGCGATAGCTGGCAGTTACTAGGGTTACAGGTCTGTGCTCGGGGTTAGGTTTCTTTTTGCTCCGATAGTAGTGACTTCAAAAGTGAGCTGAGAGCCGTTGTCAGAACTTCGTCTTCCACTGTCCCATCACACTTACTAATCGGTATCGAATGAGGATTGCTTGTGTTTTTGAAAAGTGAAACAACAGCAAAGCCTTCTGTTGGTTTTACTGCAGACCTACCCTCCCCCTTACAAGGTGAAGAACATGCTCGTGCCCACCGCCGTCTGGAGCGGTGGCAACGACTTGCTGGCGGATGTCGACGACGTCGGCATTTTGCTGCCCCAGATCACCCACCTGGTGTACAACAAGCTCATCCCTGACTGGCAGCATCTGGACTTTATCTGGGGCTTGGATGCTCCTTGGCGGCTCTACAATGAAATAGTGAACCTAATGAGGAAGTATCTGTGAGAGCCACGCTGGAGAAACTGTCACCGGTTCGGGTGACGAGTCACGTTTAAATTTGTTGGCTTAATTTCTCTAAAATCATTGTCTTTCCCAGGCCTTTTAAATTTTTTGTATCCCATCGAGTGATGACTGAAGTTGCTCAGGTCTCTCCGGGATCAGAAACATGCTAGCTTACTTTCTCTTGTTGCGGCCTGTGTAAAGCTCGTGTCTCAAACATGGTGCAGCCTCTTTAAAGCTACCACTGACTTGCAAAAGGTCCTAACTGTCGTGTATATCCTTAAAATTTAAAATACACAATACTGCCTTTTTACCTTGCACAAGACACACATGCTGAGTATGTGATGGGGTTTGAAAGCTGTGAGGTTCGTTGGCAAATAACCGGACTTTTGATTTGAAAACGGTCAGGATGTACCCAGTTCTTATCTCTTTGCCTCAAAGGGCTGCTCAGTCCAGTGGCCTTGGAGTCACCGGGGAGCTAAGTGACACCCTCATGTTCTCATGCAGTCGGTGCAGAGCTGGGCCAGTCGTAAAGATTCTATAATGAATTTTAGCCAACAACCATGATTCTCCTTATTTAGCAAATGTTTAAATTGCTCAGACCAAACAAAACAATTGGCTGGAATCTTCAGACAATAAATTCTACTCATTAACACGACCCCCCAACACCCTATATTTTACATGGCCTGAGTACAGGCAAGCCTCCGTAGTCAGGAACCCCTCATCGTGCAGCAGGCCAGAAATCCACTGGTGTGAGAAGACAAGTGGACCAGGAGGGAGCCCCAGTCTCCTCTGTGGGGTTAGCGTCTGCTAGGCCGGCCGCTGTGACTTGGTGCTTGGGTGTCCGAGGCAGGAGCCCAGGGCTGCCCGGGAGGAGTGTCCTAACCATTTTCACCCAAGAGAAATGTGACATGAATGTTTTCAGATTAATGCTCAGGGATTCTTCCCGTGTCTTTAGTTTCGTACGTGTCCGTGCTGTCAATGCTCCTGACCCCACTCCTAGTTCACGAAGCCCTTACTCACCTGCCTTCCTTGCTGCGCCATGTCCTTGCAATACGAACAGATGGACAGAAGGACAACCGATAGGTTTTTCTGGTTCAGCTCTTTTGGCTGCGATAATAAATGATGCTTGGTACTGGCTGATGTGTGCAGGCAGCACGATACCACTTTGTAACACTGAAAAGGTCTTGTTGGAACTTTGCAATAAAACTCAGTAGCTTCATGGACCTGAGGGGCTGTGTGTATGTATGTGTGTTTTTTTTTTTTTTTTTACATTTTATTTACTTATTCATGAGAGACACAGAGAGAGAGGCAGAGACATGGGCAGAGGGAGAAGCAGGCTCCCTGCAGGGACCCGATGCAGGACTCTATCCCAGGACCCAGGGTCACGCCCTGGGCGGAAGGCAGATGCTCAGCCACTGAGCCCCCCGGGGGCCCCTGCGTTCTCCTTTATTTGCTGGCCCTTCTGTACTTGCCTGTCTCTTATGGCAGGATTTAGGCTTTTCTTTCTCATCTTCTCCCCTCCCCTCTCCTTGTAAAGCCTCACTGACACTGCCCGTGGGCCTTTGGGCCCTTCCCATGGTAAGGAGAGAATGGTCGCGAACCTAAGGGGCATGGGGGATATTTTGGACACAGTGGCTCTCAGCCTTACCCCAGGGGCCGTTGAGCTCGTGAGGTCGGTTGGAGACCAAGCAGAGACCCCTATCCGCAGGGGGTGGCCGGCTGCAGGAGGAACCGTGGATTCAGGGACTGTCCATCTAACCCCTCCCTTGCAGGAGGCAGCCAGGCTGGCAGAGACCAATCATTCATGCTATCAGGTCCCCAAGGCATTGATCTGGGGGCATCTGGCACGATCTCTCCATCACTCGGTGTGCTTGAGGGCCAAAGAGCCATCTTACCCGTTTCTATAGACCCAGAGTCGAGCAAAAGCCTGGAATAAAGCGAGTCGATATGTACCCGTGGACGGACAAGCAGTGTGGAGAACGAGACCACACCAGTCAGCTGAGTGGAGTTAGATGCACAGTGACATCCTGGGAGGGGCTGAGGTCTGAAGCGGAGCCTGTGTTTTCAAGGCACCACAAAAGACCCCAGTGGCACCAGAGGCACAGGCTATACGTGCCCGGGAGGGTGCCGCTCCTCACTGTCTCTGTCCCACCCCCCACACACACACTGCCCTTTCTACTTGGGCCAAAGCAACCCCTTGGGCCAAAGCAACCGCTCGGGCTGAGCAGCCACGGGATGCGCGGGCAGGGCTGGGAGGAGGGAGCTGGGCAGGTGCTTCCGCCTGCTGCCCTCGGGCACTAGTGGGCGACAGCTTGCCCCAGACGCAAGGACTTCGGGCCGTTGCAGGGGACTTGGATCTCGGCTCGCTTGTGCCTTGGAGAAAGAGTCAGTAGAGTTTTGGGCACCGGGCGACACGACACGGATGTGCAGGGTGATTCGTAGAGCCCCTCCCACCGGCATGTGTATCGCTTCCCCCCTTCCCAGGCTTTCCTCCGGGGCGTCGTCTTCAGTGTGGGCAGGCTAGACGTTGCATAGCTGTTCTTGCTACAGTCCTGGCACCTTGCACGTTTGCCTCTGTTGGTGGCCTCTTGTTCCTGACATCGCTGCATAGCTCCTTTTTTTAAAAATTACAGAAGCTTTATTGTTTTTTTAAAGATGTTATTTGAGAGAGAGTGAGCAAGAGAGAGAGCACAAGCCAGGGCCAGAGGGAGAAGCAGGCTCCCCGCTGAGCAGGGAGCCAGACTCGGGGCTCGATTCCAGGACCCTGGGATCATCACTTGAGCCAAAAGCAGATGCTTTATGGACTGAGCGACCCAGGTGCCCCTGTTTTATTGTTTAACAAAACAGTCTTTTTTTTTAATTTTTTTTATTTATTTATGATAGTCACAGAGAGAGAGAGGCAGAGACACAGGCAGAGGGAGAAGCAGGCTCCATGCACCGGGAGCCCGATGTGGGATTCGATCCTGGGTCTCCAGGATCGCGCCCTGGGCCAAAGGCAGGCGCCAAACTGCTGCGCCACCCAGGGATCCCAACAAAACAGTCTTGCTTTATCTTTGGCTGAGTGGAGAGGAGCTTGTCCCTTAAGAGGTCCTGGTACAGGTTGGTAGGAGGTCTGACTCTTCTTTTCAACTAGGTTTGATATATATTCCTTTGAGCAGCACCAAAGATACCCAGAGATCTCCAGGGCAAGAAGACTAATTAATGCACCCAACTTGGGCTGTAAGATGCTGTGGTCACCCAGGCAAAGCCCCCAAATGGTTGAGAACACAGTCATTTCTTGCCGTCGCCATCAGAGGGCTCTCTCGGCTTTGCTTCCAAATCTCTCCCTAAGGAGGCTTTCCCTCCCTTCTCTGGCGGCAGGTGGCGATGGCAGAGAAGGTCCTTGATCTGAGAGTCACTTGGTAATTTGAGGACTGGTGAGAACAACCGTGTCTCTGGTCATTTCTATCCAGGATTATGACCAATTCTTGCCTAACTCATAATATCTGAAAAATGTCCTCAAAGAGTAGCTGTGCCCCAAATGCAACATGAAGATAAAAATATGCCTGATGGGTAAGAGAGTCCTGGGAGCCTCAGACAGGCAGGGGAAGTGGGCAAGGCTTCAGCCTGGCCTCACACTTAGGAAGGACCAAACTTTAGACCATTGATACTATCTTCAAATAATGGAGATCATTTTATGTCTGAATTAGAGGGGTTAATGCATTAAATGTAAGTATTTAAAATATACTGTATTTTTTACTTCATTTATTTTTTAATTTATGGAGATATTTTCAAAATGTGACACCCTCCCCCCCCAAAAGGTGATATTAGATGTCAATAATTGTTCTGATTTTTATTTTTTAAAGATTTTATTTATTTGAGAGAGAGCACAGGCTAGGAGAGGGCCAGAGGGAGAGGGAGAAGCGGACTCCCTGATAAGCAGGGAGCCTGACGTGGGACTCGATCCCGGGACCCTGAGATCACGACCTGAGCTGAAGGCAGACGCTCAACCACTGAGCCACCCAGGGGTCCCCCAACTACATGTTCTATTTGTGGAGGTGGGGACAGTATCCAGAATCTTCTGGTGAGTAGTACCAAATAACTTCGAGAGTATGTTAAATACACACAGACTTGATAGCTGCACTCATAGACGTGATTTGATCTCCAGGGTAGCTGGAGAAGAAAGGAATCCTGTCCTCCCACCCTGTCAGAAAGACCATGCCAAGATAAAAATGATACACAGAAAGTCAAAGTCAACTGGAAGAGCACAAAAATAGTATGGCCCAAGTTCTAATACTACTAGAACCCAGTAAATACCCCCTCTATGGAAAACCATCCCAGTGGGGAGCGGTTCCACCCTACATCCCAGTAGGTAAGTAGCTGAACCACATCAATCAGTGCTCTAAAAAAAAAAAAAATTCACTTTTAAGCTTCAATTTAGAGCTAGTATCTTTAAAAACAGGCATTGAGTCCACAGATATCTTTTGAACACTCACTATATGCAAGGTATAATGCTTGGCACTGGGGGAAGAACCCCTAAAAGATGGTACCTGTGCCCTAAAAAGACCCAGCAAGCTGTTCAATCTGTTTTGTGTATGGAAGTTTTTAAAGGTGCACATTTGCCAGTTCAGGAAATGATACCACTCTAGTCAAGACTAAATAGGGTTCGATTTTATTTGGGTCCATTACGTGATGCTGTCTTTGTTGTCCGTAATGTCATGCTTACTTTTTCTGCATCCTCCCTGTGACCTCGAGTGGACAACGATGAGATTATAACTGATTAACGTCCCTGAGATGGTTGCATTTGTATATCAGACACCGACTTCTGTCCCAGGCAGCTGACGGGCTGGAAAGGCAGGGACGCCAGTGGCTCTTCTCCGAAGTTCTATGAGCAAGAGGGGAGAGCCTGAGCCAAGTGGAAGTTTTACTGAAGTTTTACTGCACAGGACTTGATGCAATTGGCCCATGGAGAATATTCGAACAGGTTTAGTGATAGAGGATGGAAGAACCAAAGAAGGCAAAGAACAGGTTTTGGTTGGAGCTGGGGGCACAAAGGGGGCAGTCCTGACAGCAACCTAACAGCTAAGTGCAAATGAAGCATGTTGGCCAATGCCACCCACTGAAAAAATCCACAAGAGTATCCAAAGCACCCAAGCATGATTGCTGAGACCTCGGGAAGAGGACAGCGTGTGCTGAATGGAAATTTGCAGGTTGACTTAATTTCTTTTGAGGGCAAATCTGAGTGATGATTTACCTCTGGGCAAATCCTTTCATTCGAAAAGTCGGAGAAAGTGAGCTCTGGCCATCCTGGGGCCCGCCGAGGGTCTAAGAGTGAAGGAGACCAAGCCCATCCTCTTCCCTCTGAGATGCTGCTTGAGCCATGCAAAGTTCAAGGGCAAGCCATGTCTGCCAGGACTGGGAAAGAAGGAAGTCCCTGGGTTGCCCTAAAGGTGAATTGGACTGAGCAATAGATTGGGGTGGGGGACTGAAGAGGAGCCCTGAACCTACAGGCTGCCTGCGACCTAGACACTCGCCAGCGAGGGAGGCCAGGGGCCTGCGCCATCCCTAGCTCTGCTACCATCTAGATATCCAAGCAGTCAGAAAATACCCCCTCCTCCTGTTTTTGCATTGATGGTCAAGAAGCTCAGAGCTGTTTCTGAATCTCTGTCTCATCAATATACAAGCAGAATATCATAACGTTCTCTGTCTGGCACACTGAGGTTCTAAAGAAAACAAAGCTGCAGCATGGCCAGGGGCTGAGGCCCCAGGGAATGGGCGTCTAGGGAATAGTGTATTCCATCAGGGTCGGGGCAGGGGCACACACCACTCAGGAGGTTCTGAATTGGGAACTGGCTTGTTTAGGTTATACGCGTAGCAGCCAACACATTACTAGATTTCAGTATATAACCATGTATTATGAACTGGCTTATGGTTTATCATATGCATATGTGTACACATCCCATAGAGTGTTATATTTCTGGGTCCGTAAACTGGTTTATATTTCTGTTGTATTTATTCTTTCCTCATAATATGTGGCATTATCCTTTTATTTCTCTTTACGTGATTTTCTTTGATTTTCATTGTAAACTCCCTCGGTTCTTCAGGTGAAATGTGGAGCACACATTTAAAATAATATGTGTCTTCCTTTGCCAGCTTGCTGTGTGCCAGACACTCTGCTTTTGCCCCTGTAGGGCCACAACGTGGATAGCCACGCTGCTTCTGGGCAGCTTGGGGTTCCCAGTCTGGATGAAATCACTTCAACTGAAGCACTTAGCTAATGCCTGGCAGACATTCTTTAATTATTATTGTCTTCCCATTTTAATGCTTGAAAGAACCTCATGAGATGGTGACCTGCGGTGGGGATGGATGGGGGGTGGATAAAAAAAAATGCAAAGCTTCGAGAAGTGGTGCGCTGTACCCCAGCCTCACAGGGACAGGAGAGGCAAAGTTAGAATCAGTGGGGAGCGGTTCCACCCTCAAAACGTTCATCCCCGACTTCCACGCTCTAGGGGACCCTTGGGTCAGCCGCCTGGGGTCAAAGGCGGAGATGGTTTCCTAGCAGGTCCCAGGGAAGCCCCAGGTCGACCGAGCGGGGAGCGGGAAGCGGGGAGCCGCGGTCAGGGGAATGGGGTCGAGGGGGCAGGGTGGGCGGGACCTCTGCTGCACCTGCAGCCCCTGGAGGCCGCTGCCCAGGAGGAAACCGGGTGGGGGTGGGGCGTGCAGCGGCTTTGCAGCCAGATCCGGGTGGGATCTGGGTGTTCAAGTCCAGCACCTGTGTGTTTTGAGGTTTGTTGTTCTTGTTGTTTGTTTGAATTTTTTTTTAAATTTTTATTTATTTATGATAGTCACAGAGAGAGAAAGAGAGGCAGAGACACAGGCAGAGGGAGAAGCAGGCTCCATGCACCGGGAGCCCGACCTGGGAATCGATCCTGGGTCTCCAGGATCGCGCCCTAGGCCAAAGGCAGGCGCCAAACCGCTGCGCCACCCAGGGATCCCTGTTTGTTTGAATTGAAGCCACACAGCCCAGGTCTCTGCCCAGTCGCCGGGCCTGCCCGTCGGGATGCGGGTCGGGCCCTGCACGCCACAGAGAGGAGCAGCGGGCCTGTGCGCGCCCCGCGGGGGTCCCTGCGCGGGGGAGCCGGAGCCAGAGCTCCTCACGGATCGCGCCCTCCGTCCTCTTCCTCTACCTGAGCTGTACCCCCTGCCGCAACCGGGCGCCCCGCGGTTCCCGCCTGCGGAAGGATGCGCAGCTCGCAGGTGGTCAGATCCGCCAGCTCAGATCCAGCAGGTCAGATCCGCCAGCTCAGATCCGCCAGGAGGTGCGCCCCTATGGAAGCGCGGAGACACAGGAGGGCCGGGGCCCAGCGGTGGAACGTCTGCCTGGGGCTCAGGGCGTGACCCCAGGGTCCCCGCGGGGAGCCTGATTCTCCCTCTGCCTGGGTCTCTGCCTCTCTGTCTCTCATCAATTAGTTAATTAAATATTTTTTTAAAAAAGAGAAAATGACACGTCTGCACTGAAACGCACAGGGACTGGCGCGGATCGTAAAGCTCCTGGCGGCGGCGGCGGAAACACTGCGTCTTGTTTGGGGTGAGGACGCGGAGGGATGCGGCTGTCGGGGTTCGCGGGTCCGCGGAAGGGCCGCGCGTCGTACCCCGCGGTCGCCGTTCGCCAGCCGCGCGCACTCGGGGCGACCCTCCCCTCCCCACGCCATGCGCACAGGGAGGTCCTGGGGGTCTTCCCGCGGGTCCGGCTCCGGTTCCAGCTCCAGCCCCGCCCGGGGAGGGGGGCGAGGGAGGCTGACCTCGCCGGGGCGGGGCCGGGGATGCTCCCCGGGGCGGCCCTGGGGGGTCTTCCTGCCCGTCCAGCTCCAGCTCCAGCTCCGGGCTGACTTCACTGGGGCGGGCCGCGGAGATGCGCCCCGGGGCCGCCCTGGGGGGCTCTTCCCGCAGCTCCAGCTGCAGCTCCAGCTCCAGCTCCAGCTCGGGGCTGACCTCGCTGGGGCGGGCCGCGGAGATGCGCACCCGGGCGGCCCTGGGGAGGGGTCTTCCCGCGGGTCCAGCTTCAGCTCCAGCTCTGGGCTGACCTCGCGGGGGCGGGGCCGCGGAGATGCGCCCCGGGGCGGCCCTGGGGGGTCTTCCTCCAGCTCCAGCTGCAGGTCCAGCTCCAGCTCCAGCTCGGGGCTGACGTCTCCGGGGCGGCTGACACCACCAGGCTGACATCACCGGGGCGGGGCCGCGGCGCCCACAAAAGGCGGCGGGCGAGCGCGGCCGTCAGAGCCGAGCATGAGCAGCCACAACAGCTCGGGGCCCCTCGCCCTGGGCCCGCCGGGCCAGCTCCTCCTGCAGCCGCTCTGGGACCAGGTGCGCGCCCGGGCCGCGCTCGCGCAGTCGCCGCCGTTCGCGGTCCTCTTCTCCATCACCGCCTACCTGGGCTGCTGCCTGCCCTTCGTGCTGCTGGACCTGCTGTGCCCCCGCGTGCGCGCGCTGCGGCGCTACAAGGTGCACCCGGACTGCGGGCCGTCGGCGCGCCAGCTGCTGGGCTGCCTGGGCCGGACCGTGTGCCAGCACGTCGCCCTGCTGCTGCCCGCCTCGCTGCTGCACTGCGCCCGCGGCCCGGCGCCCTGGCCCCGCGAGGCCCCCGAGCTGCTGCAGCTGGCGCGCCACGTGCTGGGCTGCCTGCTGCTCTTCGACGCCGAGGTCTTCGCCTGGCACGTGCTGCACCACAGGGTGCCCTGGCTGTATCGCACCTTCCACAAGCTGCACCACCAGCACGCGGCCTCCTTCGCGCTGGCCACGCAGTACATGGGCGCCTGGGAGCTGCTCTCCCTGGGCTTCTTCCACGTGCTGAACGTGGTGCTGCTGCAGTGCCACCCGCTGAGCGTGCTGGCCTTCCACCTGCTCAACATCTGGCTGTCCGTGGAGGACCACTCCGGCTACGACTTCCCCTGGTCCACGCACAGGCTGGTGCCCTTTGGCTGGTACGGTGGCGTGGCCCACCACGACCTGCACCACTCGCAGTTTAACTGCAACTTCGCCCCCTACTTCACACACTGGGACAGAATCCTGGGGACCCTGCGGTCCGCTCCGGCCAAGTGACGCGCTCCCTCCCGGCGCCGGGGTGCTCGACGGCCGGGGCACTTCATGCTACAGTCGGGAGAAACATGCCCGGGCTGCTCTGTTCTGTGTTGTTTTTTTTGTAAGTAATTTATTGCCTGATGGAGATTTATGGGTGAAATCCGAGGTGTTTTCACTGTCTGGTGAAGTGATTTATATCATCCTTGTCTATGACAGTTGTATTCTTGGACTGAAATTCTAGCTCGCTTCCATAGCCTTGATTCCTGGGTATGTTAGACACTCATCACCGGCATATTTAAATCATCTCACAAAGGACTCGATTGTAGGACAAGGACTTGGCTGTGCTCGCACGTGTCACAGAAAGAGGTGAAAATGACATATTTTTATGGAGAATAGGATCTCTGACTCTATTAGCAATGAAATATGTTCCTGCTGGACAGTGATCACAATTGTTGTAACTCTGTAGTATTTTTTCATATGACTGTATATTTATATTGAAAGAATTATTATTTGTACTTTAAAAAAGAAAAAAAAAAAACCCAGATCATAAACCAAACAAGTACTGGCTGCTGTTTCACTGGCATTGAAATACGAAAACGGGAAGAGGGAGTTGGGGTGGTAGGTGTGAGCCTCCATCAGCCACGGGCCGAGAGGAATCTGGGTGATGGGGTGTTCTGTAGGGGATTTGCTGGGGTGTTCTGGGGGGATGTGTAGGAGAGACAGGCCGGAGAAGGGGTCAGTTTGTCTGTTTGGGTCTAGCAATCTCACGGAGGCAGAACCACTGTTCTTCTGAATGTTTTTCAGCTGATGTCTGCGTAACAAGCAACTCAAAGAATTACCCTCTCAAGTTTTAGAGAGATTAATTAACACCGCTCAACCCTTTGATTATTTGGAGGAGAGCAGTGTCGGGGGTGGGGTGGGGGGGGTGGGGGGTGGGGTGGGGGGGGGTGGGGGGGGATGCGTAGAATCAGCAGAGTGCTTTGCTTTGCAAAACTGGCGAGTTTGAGCCTATGCCTTAGAGGTGCTGATACCTACAGAGGAGACTCTGAGTCGGCCCTCGTTTTTATGGATGTTTCTAGCATAAGTGACCCTCGCAGCTGCTGCAGGCTCTGCAACTGGGGATTTTGGGGTATTCACTTTTCTTAAGTCAAGACATACATGCAAATTACCCCTTTCTCAAAGAGGAAAAAAAAAAAGTGAAATTTGGCCTTAGGCCCCTGGTTCCTCATTTGTAAAAGGGGATTGTGTTCCAGATGTTCTGGGGATTACTTGCCACGGTAAATGTCCCTATTCCCGACCACACACCTGCTACCCATTATGTACCCCAGCCAGCTGCTGCCTGCTTGTTCTCATTCTATCTTTGGAATTGGGTTATACAGGCTAAAGTAAAACATCGAGACCGTTTAGACAGAAAAGCATAAGGAATGGGAACTTTGCATGTAATTCTAGGCTCATTATATACGGACTAAACGGTCTTGTTTAAAGGTGGAAACATCCATCTAAAGACCCGGTTTCCGCAGCTGCCAGATGAGACTCCCAAGAAGACGCCCCCCACCCCACCCCCCCGCCCCAGGCTGGCAAGCTGCAGCAGGATGCCTGGCTGCTCTGCGGATTTTCCTACGTTCCCTCCAATGCGTGGGCTCTCTTGCTTCTTCACTAACTACCTCCTCCCGAGCCTGCAGAGGGTTCATGCTGGTCTTACAGATTCTCCTGATGCGTAAAAGCGAGGTCCGTGAAAACAGGCCATGAGATGTAGGTGGAATGGGCTGTGTTGGAGAGAGTATGAGGGCAACACACTGGACTGAGAGGGAACAGAAAAGCGGGCGGGCGTGGAGTACTTGGTACGGCTATTAGCTGTTCCGAGCAGCTCTGGGCACCCCCCGAATTGCCTCCAAATCTGGACTAATGACAGCTTATCACAGCTCACTCTCAGAATTTTTTGAAAATGTTTCATGTTGTCTCACTGTAGAAGGGAATTTTTGTATTTCGGGCAAGCTGTATCCGTGGAAATTATCTAGGGTTAGAAACATTTTGTCTAAATCGAGGTCTTAACAGTTTTTAATACCTTGGGAGGTGAGGTAGGGGAGTGGAGAGGATGAGCGGTTTTTCAGCTAGTTTAAGAGCCCAGGAATAATAATAGTGAAAAACCTCACATCTGCATGCACTTTCACACTTTGTTCCACTTGCTCCTCACACTCTAAGGGAGGTAGGATGGCCCCTATTATTATCATTAGGATCGCCATCCCATGTTACGGATGAAGAATTGCTACCTGCATAGGTTAAGTGACTTGCTCCTGACATTTTTTTAAGATTTTATTTATTTATTCATGAGACACATAGAGAGAGAGGCAGAGACGCAGGCAGAGGGAGAAGCAGACTCCCTGCAGGGAGCCCGATGTGGGACTCGATCCCGGGACCCCAGGGTCACGGCCTGACCCGAAGGCAGACGCTAAAGCCCCGAGCCACCCAGCGGCCTCACTGCTTTGCTGTGGGTGTCCCTGGATTCGGAGCCGGGGAAAGCAGGTGAGGCCAGTGCCCGCAGGCCCCCGGAGAGCAGCCGCAGGACAAGCTCCGTTTCCCGTATCCCATTCATGGGGGCAGGAGCACAGACGCCGCAGCCAGACTGCCCTGGGGGAAGCGTGTCCCTGGGACCTAGCTAGCTGAGTGACCCTGGGCAGATTACTGAGCCTCTCCGCCTGGCCTCCCCTCCATGGATCACCATGGAGCTCACCTCCTGTGGTCCCTGCGGGAGGTTCTGAGGTGCATGCAGGGCTACGTGGACCGGGGCGGAGGGGGGTCTCGGCTGCGTTTGTTGGCTGCAGTGGGTGCTTCGGGAAGCCAGCAGCAGGGTGGCCCCGCGGGGACCGGGCCTCCCAGCCACACGCTTGAGCTCTCCCGCCCCGTAGGGGACCAATGCAAGCTCAGGGTTTGATCCTGCCTTACCTGGATCTTTAGGGCTAAAGGTTCGAAAAAGAGAAGTCTGTGTTTGCTTCTCGCTCCTCACCTCTGAGACCTCCCACCCCTACCTCTTCCAGGAGCGCCCATTTCTGGGTCCCTGCTGTTTCCCCATTGATCCAATCCAGTGATTTCTTCTCCTTGCTTTCCCATCTTCCTGCCTTTTTGTCTCTCTTTGGTTATCCAGCCTCTTCTTGGAACATGGCTCTTGCTTGGTTTCAGTGAGGTTGCTCCAAGCTGCTTTCCTTCCTGAGTCTCTAGTTTCCACGCGTGGCGTAGCACAGAGGCCAGCCTCAGCCTCAGGGTGTTTCTCTTCTTGCTAAAAAAGCATTGACTCTGTATGTGTAGGTCAGATGGGTAATAGGTGTAGGTCAGGGTGTGGGTCATTCGTACCAGCTTCTAGTGCAAATCTCCAAATCGCCGCTCGCAGAGCCTCTCGCACACACACACAATGCATAATAGGCGCACCTGTATGTCCATGCGCATGTATACACTGCGTGTGGAGACACCCTGAGGGTACACGCGACACGCGAACTACATAGTTCAGCACACCATTATGTGTCTGTAGGCGTGGTTTGCATAAACACCATCACATGCACGCACAGGCACAAGCACGCAGGTATTCACACATCTGCATGTACACACCCAGTATAGACATGTACTTCCTCCTCTCTGTCTCTACCACTTCTTTTTTTTGAGATTTATTTATTTATTTATTTGAGAGAGAGAGTGAGTGGGGGAAGGGGCAGAGAGGGAGACTCTCCAAGGAGATTCACTGCCCAGCGCGAAGCCAGATGCAGGGCTCCATGTCACGAGCCTGAAATCACGACCTGAGTCGGTGCTTATCCGACTAAGCCACCCAGGCGGCCCCACGCACTACCCAGCGTGGCCTGGATCCGGGAAGCTTTGCCATCGCTCTGCCCTTCCCCGTCGGGTCCTCATTCATCTCTAGTGCAGCCCGGCTTCCTAGCGGGGGCCACACTCCCGATACGCGGTCTCCATGGGCGGGGGCCCAGGATGCCCAGCCAGCACGGGCGCCTAATCTAAGGCAGCGCGTGCTCCAGCAGAGGGTGTTCGCAGGGTGCCGAGAACCGGGGCACCTGGGTTTGAAGGACAGAGCTTAGGGAGGATTTGTCCGTGTTCACAGGCAGGGCAGGGCGGGGGGCGCTAAAGGGACCTGGGCGCCCGGTGAGGAAGCGGCGGCTCGGGGACAAAGGGCCGCGGCGGCTTGGCACCGCTTGCCCACCTGCTGCGCCCGGGCCGGACCGAGCAACGCGGGGCTGCCTGGCGGCCAGTCGGTTTATCGTGAGCCCACGGGTGTGTGAGTGAGCCGACCCCGGGGTGGAAACTCTCCTGAGAAGCTCCGGCTGTGTTCTCCAGGCAGCCGTTCCTTCGGGAGAGAGCTGAGCCCCCAGATGCTAAGCAGAGGACGGATGTGGTTCCATCTGGTGGACGAGGGCGACTGAGACGCGGTACCGGCTCCTGTGTCGGGGCCCCTGCAGGCCTGGCTCCAGGCCCAGCTCCTCTGCCTGCAAGCTCTGTGAGTGCAAACAGGCTACTGCATCTAAGACCCAGTTTAAAAAAAAAAGGGCGGGGGGGATTGTGCTCAATAAGGAGGGTATTTGGAGAATTTCGCGCTCTGCTTCCCATGGAGCAAACCCTCGGGGTAGCAGCTCCTCCGTCACCAGCTGTGGGGAAAGCATCAGGGCTGCAGGTGGGACCTCGTCACCTGGCTCCCAAGGTGACCAGGGCAGGTAAGCGGGGGAGGAATGGGTCTCTGTCCTGAAAGCAGCACAGGCTCAGGGAAGGGACGGCGTGAGGGAAGCGCGGCCTCCGCCTCAAGCCTGGACTTCCTCCTGCCGCGGATGCAGCCGGGCCACCCTGGCGTGGGCTGCAGACCAGAGCCACTGGCCCGGCCCCGTCTCCCTTCAGCCAGGAGGCACGAAATGGTCTTTGAAAGTTAAAAAAAAAAAAAAAAAAAGTTAGTGTGAGCAAAATTTTTAGACAAAAGCCCAAGGGCATTTCCTCCCTCTAAATATCTTTGGCCTATTTCCTTTTTCTGTACTTTTTGATCATGACTCAAAGCAAGAAGAGAAACTGAAGCTGCCTTGCCCAGCGGCTGGCTTGGGGCGCGGGGCGCGGGGTTCTCCCCTGCCCACCCGGCCTCTCCTCGGCCTCCCCTTGGGCAGCCACTCTGCCCTCCCTGCCCGAGAGAGAGGCCTCGGGAGGAAGGGGCCGTGTCCCACGGATCCGGATTCCCTGGAGAGCGCGGCCAGCGTGGCTGCAGGGCTCGGGCCGGTGGCGGTTGCTGAGCTCCCTGCTCTCCCATGTGATGGGAATCTTGAGCCCTCGGAACATCAGTTTTCCTTTCTGTGAAATGGGCGGAGGTTGGGGTACGTGCAAAGTAGGGGGCCTACTTCCCAGGCTGCCAGGCGACCTCAGGGGACAGTGGGAGGACACGGGGGAGGGGGGACCCCGGGCGTGTCAGGAAGGCACCCAGGCCATGGCCTCCTGTCTACCCCTGATGCCACCTCAGGCCTTCCCCGCCAAGCCTGGCCTCGAGGCTCCTGCCTGCAGCCCTTCCCTGAACCCTTCTCCTCAGCAGCCCAGGCTCTGGCCCCCTTGCTGCGTCTTGGGGGGAATCCGGGGGGAGAGTGCCTGGGGGTGAGCAAGGCGAGTTTGCAGAATGGGGGGCGGAGTGTGCGGGCAGGAGGGGTGTGGGTGGGAGAGGGCTCTTCCTTCCTCCTGTGTGGGGACCTGGACGGATGCACGCCCCACGCCCCGCGCTGCAGCTGGCTGCAGAAAGAGCTCGGCAGCCAGAGCCTTAGAAAGACGCCCCATGCCCTTGGAAGCTAAGTGGATGGAACCCCCCCTGCCAGCACTTGGAGTTCCCAGCTAAGTGGCGGGGGCGGCTCACCCCGGGCCATGGGCTCGATGCGTCTGAGTCCAGCAGGGCCTGGGAAGGGAGCCGGTGTGCCGCCCTAAGGAGACTCTAGCAACGCGGAGGCAGGATCCCTGTTTCCTGCTGCGGAACCTGAGGCCCGGGCACGGGCAGTGCCTTCCCCTGGGTCACAGCTGGGCTGGAGCTGAGGACTGTGCCGCCCCTGCGCCTCCCTGCAGGTGCCCTCCTCGGGGTCCTCAGAGCCCCTGGGGGCTCCCTCCCGCTGAGCAGCAGAAACGTGGTGAGTGGCCACGGCCTAGAAAGGGCCGCAATGCATACTGTTTAGTCACTTGCACAAACAGCACATAAACAGCTCTGCTGGTTTTTAGCAACTCAGGTGCGGTGTTTATTCCCCACTGGGCCGAGCTCCACATACCTTTGCGGGTACTTCGTGTAAACGTTTACTGCATCCCTGTGACCCCAGACAACCTCTGTTTCGACAACGCTTAAGAAAGCAGCCCCGTCCTGGAGCCCAGTGAACTCAGCAATGAACGGGGAGGGCGGGGGGCTCCCACGATCCATGCAGGACGAGGATGGATCTTAAAATAACAATGAGAAGTAAGGGAGGCCGGACAAAAGAAGTGTGCATCTGTGGTTCTATTTACATGAAACTCCAGAAAATGCAAGTGAGTCTGTTGCGACAGAGGCAGACCCGTAGTTGTTCAGGGAAGGGAGAGGGCCTCGGAGATGCATCACCCAGGGCACAAGGAAACTTTCAAGGAAGAGGGTTATGTTCACCACCACCTTGATTGTCGTGCTGGTTCCATGGGCACATACACATGTCAGATTTATCCAATTGGATACTTTAAATATGTGTAGTTTATTGTACGTCAGTTATGTTGGTGATGATGACGACGATGATTTATCATTTATGAATTTTAGCTTTGGGGCCAGTTTACCACGAGAAAACTATGGCAGGGGACGTCATGATACCATCATAAGCAAGCACACGCCTACAGAGTGTAAGGTCCGTCCTTTGCCCATCTGTACCCCTGACCTATCGGGAACCTTCACCATCACAAGAAGCCCACTTGAGAGCCTACAAAACCTCAGACCCCTTTCTCTGAGGCCCTCCCCCTGCTCCGCACATGTACACAGACAGGCTAGGCTCCTGTAGCCATGTCCTACTATGCGATCCGTCTCTCGTGGTCACAGTTTGGGGGACCTGGGTTGGAAATCTGTTTCACATCGGAATAAATGGACCACACAACACGTGAACAAGGGGGTCGAGATGACCACGTTGAGGCTGCCGTCTTGGATCATGTGAATGGAGACGCTGCGGAAGCTCATCTACAGAACAAAGGAAGGGCGAGTAGGTTATCAGGGAGGAGAGACGAGACACACAAAGATGCCTCTTCTTGGCTGTTCAGACGTCATTGTGGTTCTCATATGCAAAGAGAATGTTGGCCAACACACGGGGGCTGGGGCACCCTTCTGCATTTAGGTGGAAGGAGGAAACCCCTCTGGTGCCAACCAGGCTAGGGGTCACGGGCGGTTGTCACCAGTGGATGCTAAACAGATACCTCCTAAGCAACGGCTGGAGGTGGTGGGAGTGGAATCAATGTGTGGCCTTTCTCGATTGGCTCCTTTCAAGTAAAATAATGTGTTCGAGGTTCATCCATGTTGTTGCATGTATCAGTGTCTATTCCTTTTTATTGTCAAATAATATTTGATTGTACGGATAGACTGAATTTTGTCTCTCTAGTCACCAGTTGCCGGACACTTGGGCTGTTTCCGCCTTTGGCTCCTATTGTGAATAACGCAGCTATGAACATTCATGTAGACTTTTTTTGTGGAGACCTATGTTCTTATTTCTCTTGGGCATAACCAGGAGCGGAATTGTTGGGCCATATGGTAACACTAACTGTTGAGAAATAGCCCCCATGTTTTCAAAGCAAATGCATTATTTCTCATTCCCACCAGAAATGTGGAGTGTTCCAATTTCTTCATATCCTCCCAATCTCTGCTGTTTTCATTTTTTAAAATTATAGCTATTCTCGTGGGTGTAAAGTGGTCTTTCATTGTGGTTTGATTTGCATTTCCTTAATGACTAATGATGTCAAACATTTGCTCATGTGCTTACCAGTCATTTGTAAATCTTCTTTGAAGAAATGTCTGTTAAAGTCTTTTGCCCTTTTATTTTTGGTCTTTTGTTATTGAGTTGTAAGAGTTCTTTATATATTCCAGACATTACACCTTTATCAGATATGTGATATACAAATATTTGAGCATATTTAAGACAGATTTAAGTTTTTGTTGGGGTGCCTGGGTGGCACAGTGGGTTAATCATCTGACTCTTGGTTTCCGCTCAGGTCAGGATCTCAGGGTCATGAGGTCGAGCCCTGTGTCAGGCTCTGTGCTGAGCTCGGAGCCTGCTTAGGTTTCTCTCTCTCTCCCTCGGCTCTTCCCCTCCCTATCCTCTCTCTCTCTCTCCAAAATACATAAATCTTTAAATAAATAAAGTCTTTCTCTACTCAATCCACAGAGTGTGCTTCCTTAGGAACAGTGTCTTTTAGCTGCTTTCCCCTCCTGTGGTTGTTTCTTTGCATGGCTTATAATTTTTGTGAAAAGCAGACATTTCAAATATTCCAGTGTGGCAGTTCCATAAATGCTTCTAATTGCAGACATGTCTATTTTTTCTTTAGTTCTATCGGTTTTTGCTTCGTGTATTTTGAACTCTGTCTCATGAGGTATAGAAATATCTAGAATTATTATGCAGCCCTAATTTATTGAACACCGACTCTGTGGCAAGTGTTCTCCTCTGTGCTTTCCCTAGGTAGCCTCCTTCCTCTGCTCAAAGTATATTCAGGGGACATCTGGGTGGCTCAGGTGTTGATCTCAGGGTCATGAGTGAGTTCAAGCCCTCTATTGGGCTCCATGCTGGGCAGGGAATCAAATTTTTTTTAAAAAGTGTATTCAGTAGCCACAATATCAGTTTTAGAGAGGAAAATCGATGCATGAAGCCTTACACAGCAGGAGGAAAACCTAAGCTGTTAGCAAGAGTCCTGGTTTTCACTAGTGAGTCATGTTAATGGGTGGTGATTCCAACTTTGGGCCAGGCCAGGGGAAGCGATTGCAGTCTCCCTTGAAAATTTGGCCCTTCTGTTGCAGTTGAACTTGTTCCAATTTTGGCGCATCACACACACACCTATTACCAAGATGAGAAGACAACACGCTTTTCCTGGCAAAATAGAAGTAATTAAGGTTGGAGCCAACCTTTGAATTCCTCGTTTCTGTTCTTCTCTTGTAATTTCTGCGAGGCCTGAGAGAGCTGATCAATGTCTTCCTGTCCTTGGGGTTGCACAAAAGCAGTCCCGAAGTGGCCGGTGAGAAAAAAGGAAGCGTCTTAAATAGATCTCTGTTAATGAGTTCATAAAACCCGCGGGCAAAGCAGCTCAGTGGCTCACCCGCTTTGCCGATCGAGCTTCCTTCAAATGCTTCTTCCCCCGAAGCCCATTTGTTTCTTGCTGAATCGCTCAGAGAGAAAGAGCATTGACCTTTAAGTCAAAAGCAGGGATTTGAGTTTTGGCTTTTCACTCCGTGAGTTTGTGACTTCGAGAAAGTGACTTAAGGAATCTGTAAAATGGATCTGCTAAGAGTGTTGTAAAGGCCGTTTTGATAGTAATATGTGAAATGCTACTTAAATATGGGGTCCTGTTATTACTATTATCTTTCTTTATAAATAGAGGAAGCCTGCTTCCTTCCGTGTCTGCTTGGCAGTCAGAGTCAATACTGATAATTGTCATTTCTGAGTTCCTTCCATGGGACAGGCACTTTTATTTACATGGTGTCGTTTGGCCCTCATTGACCCATCAACCTTGTAGGATCTTGCTCGTTGTATCCTTTTTCTACAGAGGATATTGAGGCTCAGAGTGGTTTACGTGCCTTGCCCATAATCATGCCCAGAGTGTGTGTGGAAACCAGGACACAAAATCGATTTTAAGCAAAGCTGCTCTTCCACACACCTCTCCTCTGCTTCATCCCTGAAAATGGCAGAAAGGCTCTCCCGAGCCTGCCATACACAGCCCTGCAGGTTGCACACTGAACGCCTCCAGAGAGTGTCATCTTCATAGATATCAACTCGAATGCCTCCCCCCACCACCACGGAGGTGTGCAGTGTTCCATCCATGGTCCGTATCAGAAGGCTCTGGAGCAGTTCGTGGGCCTTGTTCAGACAGCTGCAACCACATCTTGAACCCTGCATCCCCTCTTGCAGTTGTTCTTGGAGGTACTTTCCACACTTAAAAATCTGAGTAAATGACCTGAAGGCACCTGACCACACTACCTCTTCACGTTTGCTGTGACTTTCTCAACATGATGATGCTACAAGTGCCTTCTTGGCATTCGCCTTCCACGTGTGCCGACAGTGCCTGCTACCCTCCGAGAAGTGGCTGTGAAAGAACTGCCTCACCGATTTGACCGTAGGATGCCAGGACACGGGCAAAAGTGACTTACTTTCTTCGAGTTCATCTTCGAAGATTTCCTTCATCTACTTGTATACTTAGGCCACTTTTTAGTGTCTTAGAGGCAGTCTCCTGTGAGATAAACTCTCTCATGTCTCACTTCCAGAAAACGCGGCTTAGCACGGCTCTATGCACTGACTTTCAGTGGATCTGAGCAAGATCTGTGGTCTGGGCTAAACACACTTAAAGATCTTATCTAATCAGCTCAGTAATAGTTAGAAAAAGATTATTCTACTTCTCTTACCTGGCTATAGGGTTCTATAGAATGTGCTCACAGTCAGGAGCTTTGATCTGTGAAGTTGGATGCATGGATAATTTTATGTCTTGCAAAAGACAAATCTGAAAGACAAGATTAGAGACGTCCAGCATGATGTCTAGTTCACAAAGCAAATAAGAGTCTGGACCACGTTTGAGCTTTCCTTCGCAGATTCCCATAGCAATCACTGCATCCATTTGGAGGTCACAGAGACTTAAATCTTTTGCGTTTTTCAATTCCTAAGAGAAAAGATTTGCTACAGAAACGTTGTGGAGAACATTATTTAAAGCCTCTCCAAGTTATCACAGTGATTTTAAGCTAAGTCCAGTGAGCATTCCAGCAGAATAAGTCCATGTCTCTGTCAGCTGCCCTCTTCCAGAAATAGCCCTTTCTGGAATTCTCTACCCCATTAGAGTCAACATACAAGAGTCAACAAAAACAGTAAAGGGCAGAAGTCCAACTGTCGTCTGTTAAGAATTGCTTCAGCAAGAACTAGCCCCAAACCAAGCAGGTGTTCCTAACCCTGTATGACCTACAGAGCAGTAAGGAGGAAGAGCCCAGACGGCGCCGACTATTGGTCGTCACTTGGCCAGATGACGATGCTATATTCATTCTCAGAGACTTGGAGATCATTTAATCCCCTCAGAAAACTGTGCTTATGCTGCCAAGTGGTCCCCTCTCCTGCTCTTACTGTCTTAAACTGTGGTCTCCAGGGGGGCACAAGTCTTTTACGTCTAAATGTGTATGTTGATAGAACTACATACAGTAATGCACATCACAAACTGGTGACAAAGAGGGCCTTCTTGCTCTCTTTCAAAATCTAAGTTCTTGTGAACAACTGAATGAGCTTGAGGTAGGCTGCTCTTGATGGGAAAGGAAAATAGTATTTTTGAAAATAGATACGTCTTTTAATTCAGTGGAAACTGATGCTGGTCCACAGCTCAAGGGGTTGTTGTTGAGTACAGAAATCAGACTGGGAGGGGTTGGAATGAAAGAGAGAATTCAGGAGACAGAGACTTAAGTTTTAAGGTTTCCAAATTCTTTGTGTGGCTTGACATGATTCCAAAAATGTTTTCCAAGTGAAATACAAAGGCAGTAGTTCCACTGAATATTAGTGTTTCTGCCTCCAGCTCCCTCGAGGGCATCCGCCTTTAATCAAATCTTAGCTGGTGGGGAAAAAGTTTACAACATGTAAGCACCATTTGAAGTGTTCCTTCTGGTTGACCAGAAACATCGAACAAGACAAGAAAGGAATGGAACGGAATGGAATATAGCATGGGAAACTCTTTGTTGGAGATAAATTCTTGAAATGTATCTGTCCTAAGGTGATGGTTTGCCATCTTTCTTCCTTGTCTTCATTGAAATTCCATGTGGTCGTGATAGAAAATGTAAATGGAGACAATTTGGAGCTTTTATGGTTGAATGGGAGGTGGTTACACAAGCCTACTTGATCTGTCACCCATACATCCTCAGGGAACATCTGAGGCACTTCAAGAGCTTGAAAGAACATAGTGAAAACCCAGTGGACTAGGGAATTTCTAGAATCTCACTGTGGGGAACGAGGTGTTTGTTCTTGAGCGATTGCCAGAGGAGGTCAGGAAGAGAGCATCAGAGTGTGAACTCCTGATGGGAAGGATTCTAACTGACTTATTTCTATATCGTTGGTGACTAGCATAAGACCGGGGTCATGGCAGGTGCTAACTAATTCAGCAATCCGTTAAATAAGTGACTATATTTTCAAAGTCTGCATTTGAGTGACAAAAGTACCTAAAACTAAGGGAGCCCAGGAAAGTAAGTATCTTAAGGAGCATGCATGTGGGCCTTTTGTGACTTGACATCCTCATCAGTTGCCTACTTAGAGAAAATTAGGTCTAATGAGGAACAAAATAGATTGACACTAATGAATTTCCCAGCTTAATGAGGTACAGCCTCATTAGGTTGAGTTTATACCCACCCTTGAAGTTGGCTGTAAGAACCTGTATACCATGGTTTTCAAATTTTAGTGGGCATAAGGATCACTCCAAAAGTGCTAAACAACATAAATTTTGGGTTGCTCACTAGAGGTTCCAATTCAGCAGATCTAGGGCAGGAACTAGGACCCCTTTTACAAATAGCTCACAGAAACCCTGATTGCCATGGGCACAAGGTACAGAAGAGGTTGACTGTGTGTTCTTGGAGATGACAACTATACTTGTAGATTTTGTGAACTCTGGGCAAAGTAGGAATCCCCGCACCGACTTTGAAGGCAGCCTCAAAGCATTCTATTCCTCCAGAGGTTCTCAGAACGGGAACTTCCACCTCATGGGCTTTCCAGCCCTTGCCCTGCTATGGGGCTTGCCGGAGGAGGCCTTGGGAAGGTGACCCCAGCTGTAGCTGTGGCCTGGATGTGCTCTCTTGACACATTTCTATTCAAACCCTGGAATGACCCCAAACGTCGTAGTTGGAATGTGTTCAAAAGAATGTGGGAAGAGTGACAGAGCAACACAAAGTGAATCTCTGTAACCACATTCCTTTAAGAAAGTCATTTTATTAGGAATCTATTGAAATCTACCAGCAGGACAGGATGGAAAAACCAAATTCCTTTGTGATTATGATATTTTCCTAGTAGCTAAATATTATGACTATGAGGCACGACCTTTAGATGCCTCTTCCAGATGGTAATAGCAACTGACATTTGTATAATGTGTGTATGAAGGGCAATTCTAATCAATTAGCCTGCAGAGCAGACTTGAGAAGCAGATACAGCAAATTTGAGTTTTAGAATATTAATTTAATTTTATTTTAATCCCAAACGTAGTTAACATACAGTGTTATATCAGTTTCAGGTGTGCAATAGAGTGATCCAACAATCCTGTGCATTCCTCGGCGCTCATCGCAAGTGCACGCCTTCATCCCCATCACCTGTTTCACCCACCCCTCCACCGTGCCCCCCAGGTCACCACCGGTTCATTCTTTGTAGTTAAGGGTCTGTTTTGGTTTCTTTCTTTGTTTGAAATATAGCATATTAAGTGGTCTCTGAAATGAAGAAACATGATCTGAGATGATGTTGGTTCCATAATTAGCTTCAATGTCAAAAAATCTTTTAATACCATGGAGGATGAGTGAAATAGTATGTAGCAGACAAAAGCCTCTAAAGACAGATTAGAAAGGGAACTCCCTCCCCCTCACCATCTCCAGAATGTTCTGAGCAACAGTGGCATCTTTATAGGAGGTGTCAATCAGTCACATCACATCTCATTGGAGTGGATCAAGTCATGGTATTTTTTGTTTCAACAAAATACTGAACAATCAGCCTTTTACAGCTGAAACATCCCTAGATTATTGATGAGATCCATTATCTCAGCTACCTCTCAATCTTGTCAGCTCTTCCTCAGAAATACCTAAGTGGAAACACCACCCCAAAATTTATAGAACCTAAAACACACATTTCTGAGGCAGCGGAAGATCCTTGCCAAGAAGCCTTTTGATACTTAGCGTTCTCTTACGGAAACGTTGTTCCATCTTTGGGGAACATATGTCTCCCTTTCAATTAACAAAAAGATCTCAAATTCTATCTTGTCCCAATTCAATACCTCTCTCCTTCTTCCTCTGAGAATTACCAAATTTCATGGATGGGATCTTCTGTGAACAGGGATTCTTAAAAATAATCTTCTGCAAGTGTGGAGTAGAATAAAGCGGGGTGGTAAAGACCTCTAGAGTAGAAGTTAAAAAATAAATGGTGGGTTTTATTCACTCGCATGGCTCTTACCCCATTAAATACAGCCTCGTACAACTAACCTCCCTCTTTGGGCCTTGGTGTGTGTCTGGAGTTTCTCATTTAAGAACTTCCATCTTTACCTTCCTCCAGCTCTGATATGTTCTAGTTTGCCATCAGAAATACAACAGTTATAAATTGTCATCATGAGGGATGGGAAATGTTAAGTAGTCGGCTTGTTTCCCAGGCAGATAATTTTCCCAGAGGGGACTCTGGAGAGCAAAACACTCTATGGGAAGGAGCGGGGGGTGGGTGGGAAGTATCAAGGGTCTAATCAGGGCTAGTCCATTATCCAGATAAGATCTGGTTCAGGCACATGGATGCGGGCGTAGCTCCATAAATGGAGAGCCCTGTTAGCCCAAGAGGACACTGCACCCTGCCCAGAAGGGTGACCATGAGCTCCAGGGGCAGACAGGGCTCCACACACTTGCCTCCACCCAGCCAGCCCCCCATCACCCATCTTCCCACGTCTGCGTCTGCCCTGGGTGCAGGAGCTTTGAACACCCAATGAGGCCAGCACGACCACTTTCCTGATTTTTTCCTAGAAGGCTGTGTCTGGTGGAGGGGAATGAAGGCAAGGTGAGAGGAGGAGGATGGATAAAGGACACCAAAAGCTCTATGAATTAATTGTCTGCTGCTATGGTTGAGTTCCAAAATGAGTCCTTTCTGCTCCCAGCTCCCCTTGTTCCCTCCCCCCCAGCCCCCCACCCCCACCTTATGATATCCACAAAAGCTGGGGCAGGCAGGGCAGAAGCAGGAGTCCCTACTGCTCTGCCCTAGGTCCCCAAGGTGCCAAGTCCTTGATGGTGCAGTGGTCCAGGCCTCAGCCAGTCAAAGCAGATGCTGGCCATGAAAGGGTCAATCATGACCTCACAGTGTATCTATTGAAATAAGCTGTGTCCCGAAATTATTATTACACTAGCCAACACCAAAAACAAAAAAACAACAACAACAACAAAAAAAAAACAAAAACAAAAAAACAACTGCTCAAAGTCGTGCTGCGAAAATTTCCCCCCACAACAGAAGACCTACCGTCGTGGGAGGGGCCTGAAGTGTCCCCTTTCCTCGGCACATTGGTCGAGACAGTGCAGCAGACTCTGGGCAGGGAATGGACGCGGGGTGAGCGACTCTCGCCCTTCGCCAGGCTGCAGTGGTCTGAGATGACAAGTTGGAATCAAGCAATGGGAGCATAAACCGAGGCTAGGAGTTCCTTCTAGATGATGGTTGGCATTTATTTGTATGAAATTTGGCCTTGAATGATACTTGCCTTCCAATTCTTAAAGACTCCGCAGAAAACAACACTTAAAATCTTTACACCAGGAAATCACTGAGAAACCAAATATTTTCCTCATCAAAGAATTGCAATACATACTTTTACCCCTAAAGTTACATATAAGTGTCTACAACATTTGTAGATACTTAAAAAAAAAAGATATTGTTTGTAACATATCAGGTCTAAAAAAATATACACCTAAACTTTTAAAGAGGTAATCTGGATAAGATTGCTTTCTTTCCTATTTTTTTTCTAACATATACACACATAGAGAAAAAGATTTATTTTAAGGAATTAACTCATGTGACTATGACAAGTCAATGAGCCAGAGACCTGGAAGAGCCAGGGTGTGGCTCCGACATGCTCTTTGATTTCCAATTTTTCAAAATAAGCATTTATATGTCAAGGGAAATGTAATGTGACGATTCTTGTTAACCATCCTGGAGGCCTTTCTCTGTGCCTGGTTCTGGGCTCAATCCTCTGCGTGCCTCGTCTGTTTTAGTTCCCCCAGATACCCTTTAAGAGTGGAACTTGCATTATTCACATTTAACCGACAGAAGCAGGCTTCTCAAGGTTTGGTGGCTTACCCAAGGTCGTTATGGCAAAGCCAGGATTTGAACACAGGTGTTTGGGGACTGTGGGGCCTTAGGAATAAACTCATTAATAAAATCAGGAGTTCTTCAATTTTCCAGTGCTACCAAACCCTAATGCTTTCAGCAATATCTAACCACTAAAATAACCCTAACATGGCAAACTCTGGCATCTTATCTCAATAAGCAGATTTTTCCTTTGCCTCTTACTACTTTGCCCTCTCTCTCTCTCTTTTAACTTGAAACCCTGGGAACTTAGTAATTCTGAAACTCAATCTCATTTGTCAGGACCCTAGTTGTTCCAGGACATTGGCAGAAAATTCATGGTGTCAGAATATTAGTTATTTTAACAAAAGCATTAATTTTTCTTCGGAGTTGTCTCGCTCGCTCACTCGCTCGCTCTCTCAAAGGTGAGTGCTCACACAACCTCAACTGACCGCAGTTCGCCTCCTGAGTGTGGCTAACGGAGGATTTCTCTTACTCCCTGGAGGGAAGCGTGGGCACCAGCCTGTCATCGCGGCAGGCCTGCGCGTTAGGGACGCTCCGGCTGGGCCTCCATGGGTACACAGGTTGCGAAGGCGGGTGAGTGAGCAGGGCGCAGAGTGGCTGGGTGCCGGGGTGCTCAGTGTGCAGGACCGCTAGCCCCTGGGGAGCACGGCGCACCCCGGACCCGCAGCCTTTGGTGCGTGTGTGAGGTCTCCGTGCACCCTGAACCACCCAGCCGAGCTGGGGCTCCTCGGGGGAGTCAGCGCTGGGGCCTGGGAGCCCCTGGTCGCACCATATTTGCCGACCGATAACCCTGACTTTCCATTTCGAGGCCCTGACCAGTGGACACCCCTGCCTGGCACCACTGCCCGGGCTGTTGCTGTGGCCGCCACTCAGCCCCGGAACCAGCTGGCCTTCCCTGGGAGCCACCTCCCAGCCCTCCTGAGCTTCGGGGCATGAGCACGGCAGCGCTGGGCCGGAGACCTTTTAAAAGTGAGATCACCCAAAAAAACCCACAAAACTGCAGGCTGCGCAGCTACGCAGACCGTGCAGAGGCCACCTGCTGGCGGTGTGAGCCCGAGACAGGAAGACCGCGGGTCACCTGCTCCACCCTCGGCCCTGAGCGGCCACATCAGGTGACTCATTCTTTTTCTTGCTCTGCACCTGTCCACGAATGACGGCGAAAAGGCCAGGAGAACCGCTTTGGGGGTTAAGAGTGACCTTTGGCAAGCAGCCAAACTTGCAGCTAGAGACTCTGAACGAGGACCAACTGTGCTTCTCTACCTTTGTGTCCGGTGAGGCCACCGCAGGCCGGGCTGAGCACCCGCGCTGGGCATCGTTCTGTGGCCCTGGGCCCTGGACGCCGGCTCCGGGCAGCTGGCCTCCGTACGCCCACCCTCCGTGCCGCCGCTCTGGCTACTTCTTCAGTTCCAGCAAATTGCTACTTCCTTTGCCCCGTTTCACCATTTTCTTGTGTTTTCCATCCTGTAAGCCTGTCAAATGTGCAACCTTTTCCATACGGTCACCCTGATAATCTTAGGCAATATTGGCCTCTATCCTTCCTCCTCCTCCCCACCAACAAATAAATACCGCTTGGTGGTGAGATCTTGCTTCTTAACACTGGGGCTCTGTCCTCTGCAGCCACATAGGGGTTACTCAACAGAATGGCCCCTTGGGGACTGTGGTCTGTCCCCTTCATGTCTCTCCTTACTCTCCTCGTATAAAACTTGCTTTCAAAGGGCCCCTGGGTGGCTCAGTGGTTGAGCGCCTGCCTTTGGCCCAGGGTGTGACCCTGGGGTCCCGGGATCGAGTCCCGCGTCGGGCTCCCTGCATGGAGCCTGCTTCTCCCTCTGCCTGTGTCTCTGCCTCTCTCTCTGGATCTCTCATGAGTAAATAAATAAAATCTGTAAAAATAAATAAATAAACTTGCTTTCACAAAGTTTAATGAAGTTGATTTTCATCCAGTCATGGAATGCAAAAGCTCTTAGGGACCACTGGATGAGAAGTCATACACATAGATTGAAATTCCATCTACTTGACCTAGCTTAAAATTTTGACCTTGAAGTCATCTTCCTAACAGATCCTCAATTCAGTTTCACTACAGACCACATAGCAGCTTCACGGTCTGAATTTTGAAGTTGTTTGGTGCCACATTTTTATTTAGTTATTTTCTTTTTTTTATTGAATAAATCTACCATGTAACGTGTATCTCATGTAGTGTTTATATAGTACGACTGCCTGTGTAGCAATATCTGTCACATGACATAATTGTAGCACAGTATTATTGTCTACATTCATGATACTCTGTGGCTTATTTAATAGTCATTATAGGTTTGTACCTGTAACCACCATCACCCCCGCCCCCCAATATCACGTGGTAGCCACCATTTTACTCTTTGTGTTTTACAGGTTTGACTTTATCAGACTCCACATATAAGTGATATCACACAGCACCTGTTTTTGTCTCGTTACTTTGGTAAGTGTAATATGCTCAAGGTCCAACCATGTGGTCACTAAGAGGAGGATGTCCTCCTTTCTCACAGCCAAATAATATTCCATTGTGTATATATACTACATTTTTTTAAAAGATTTTATTTATTTATTCATGAAAGACACACAGAGAGGCAGAGACACAGGCAGAGGGAGAAGCAGGCTCCCTGCAGGGAGCCCGATGTGGGACTCGTCCCGGGGTCATGACCCGAGCCAAAGACAGATGCTCAACCACTGAGCCACCCAGGTGCCCTGCAGAAGGGAAAATTAAAGCCAGGAAAGAGCAGCGGACAGGCTAGGAAGGTGATGGGGGTTGTCACAATTTTCTATAGGAGCAGCAAGGGAAGGCTTCCCTAAGAAGGTTCCATTTGATTAACAGCTGAAGGAAATGGGGCGTCTGTGAACCTGGCCGAAGGGAATTCCAGTGAGAGGGACTCCCAGTGGTGATGGCTTGAGATGGGCACATGCATAGAGTTTGTGAGGAGAGAAAGGCTCAAGTGGACTGAGCAGCTGGGAAGGTAGAGGAGGGAGTCGGGGAGACCAGGCAGTCTCCCCTCCATGGGAAGCCACGGGAGAGGTTTTCCCAGAGGAGTGATGTGTTCTGGCTCTAATGCGTTCGCTCCAGCTGCTGTGTGAAGAACAGGCAGCAGAAGCAAGTCTGAAATTGAGTAGAGAAGTTGGGAGAAGGCGGTAGCTCTGGCCAGGGCGTAGCAGCGAGATGATGACAAGCGGCTTGAGAAACCGGATGAACAGGTTTTACTAAGATGGGTTACCTTTATGGAAGCAGCAGGATTTGGGATGGCAGAGAGGTAGACGCTCAGTGTTTGATATATTATGTTTAAGATGTCCATAGAGAGGCGCCGGGGTGGCTCAGCGGTTGAGCATCTCCCTTGGGCCCCGTCCGTGACCCGGAGGTCCCGGGATCAAGTCCCGCGTCGGGCTCCCTGCATGGAGCCTGCTTCTCCCTCTGCCTGGGTCTCTGCCTCTCTCTCTCTCTCTCTGTGTATTCTCATGAGTAAATAAATTTTAAAAAATCTTAAAAAGAAAACTGAAGGTAATATATTTAATATAAACAAGCTGAAAGTAATCTAGGATATGAAAAAGGAAAAAAGAAAAAAAGAAAGCAAGCAAGCATTTCCTAAAGTCACCGTTCTGCTAATGAGCGAGGTTAACACCTCAGTGCTTTCCTCTTTCTCTTCTCTCTTGCCTGGAATGAGGCCCTTATCACGAATTCCTGCGGACAGAGGAGGTGGGGACACCGGGGAGGGCTTTCCTACGTCAACACTGAGCCCTACCAGTGCTCTGGTTCTTAGGGACTCTCGGCGGGAAGGCGTCTTTGGGGCTTGCCACCCAAGACCTACTCTGTGTTCTTTGGGGTTCTTCCCTAAGACTCTAGCACTTTCCACGTGAGGTGTCATGTAGCCTCTTAAATTCATGCCAGCACAAGTTAGATAAAGATCCACATTCATTTTTTTTCTCAGGTATCTGAACTTTCTGAGCGCTGTTAGCGGAACGTTTGTTCTGATTTTGATCCGAGGTCAAGGTCTAGAGTCTGCCCACGGCTCAGGGCGTACCTGTGCATTCGTACTTCTGATAAATCGTGCCAAACTGCTTCTGCACAGTGACCGGACCAGCGTGTACTTCCACAAGCGATATCTGGAAATGGCTGTTTTCCGGAAAGCCTTTATGAACCTGTTATATTTTTCTAGGCTGATGGGTAAAAAAATGGTATTTCCATGTAGTTTTTAAAAAATATTTTATTAAAAAAATATATATTTTATTTATTTATTTATTTGAAGGGGGTGGGAGGGGCAGAAGGAGAAGCAAAATCCCCGCTGAGCAGAGGGCTTGACCTGGGGCATGATCCCAGGACCCCGAGATCATGACCTGACCTGAAGGCAGATGCTTCACTGACTGAGCCCCCCCGAGGGCCCCTTTATATGTCTTTCTGTGTGGTCTTGTTTGGACTGATGGAAGGTGTTGTTTTGGAAATAATTATGTACATGCTGCTCTGCCAAATTCTCTTATTGCATGTATTTTTTTTTTTAATTTATGCTCTTGGGTTTTCATATTTATAATAATACTATTTGCGAATAATAGTAGTTTTACCTTCTTTCCAATTATACTTGTAATTTCTTCCTTGTATAATAGACTGGCTCAACCTTCCAGGAACTGTTAAATAAAAGCAGTGAGGGCACCTGGTGGCTCAGCGGCCGTCTGCCTTCAGCCCAGGCCGTGCCCCCGGGGTCCCGGGATCGAGTCCCGCATCGGTCTCCCTGCATGGAGCCTGCTTCTCCCTCTGCCTGTGTCTCTGCCTTTCTCTGTGTCTCTAGTGAATAAGTAAATAAAGTCTTAAAAAAAAAAAAAAAAGAGTCGTGAAAGGAGCCATTCTTGTCCACTCCCTGAGGTATGTTTCTTTTTAATCATATTGAGGAATGATTTGTCTTTTTCTATTTCACCCCTATGGTTTTGAATAAAGAATGTTTTTGAATTTGCCAAATGTCTTTGATGTCTACAGAGATACAAACTTTTATTTTTTTTTTTGTTTTTTTTTTTGAGATACGAACTTTTAATACAATCTACTTAAAACCTTTCATTAGAGTGACCTCTTAAATAGATTGAATTATTAGATATCATTATATTGAGCTACTCTTATCCTGCTGGAACAAAGGGTGTTTGGCATAACATATAATTCTTTCCGTATGCTGCTGGATATGGTTTGCCAATATTTTATTTGGGATTTTCCCTCAATATTTATTACAGAGTTTCGGGTGTGCGTGTGTATGAGTGTAGAATCGAGGGTGGAGGGGGAGGTCTTTATCAAGTTCTGGTATCAATGTTACATTCCTTTCATAAAAAGAACATGAGGCATTTCCTTCTTTCTCTTTGTTCTGAAACAAATCACATCGGAATACTCTGTTCCTACTTTTTTTTTTAAAAAAAGATTTTACTTATTTATCTGAGAGAGAGAGCACAGAGGGAGGGGGAGAGGGAGAGAAGCAGGGAGCTGGGTGCGGAACTCGAACCCAGGGCCCTGTGACCACGACCCGAGCCGAAGGCAGCGCCTGAGGCGCCCCAGGATGCTCTGTTCTTTACCAGCCGTTGACCCCGGCACATTTTGTGACAGAGGCTGCGGCATTTCTTCTCTGCTCACTTTGTGCCTAACTCTCAATTTCCTAAATTATGTTGTCGACTGACCCACGGCAAGAAGGCGAGTGAGAGCTGACCACATCCCTGTCCTCCTCGGTCCTGGGAGACTTCAGAGAAGTCACGGGAGGGACAGAAAATATGTGGGAAAAGAGCAAGAAAGAAATTCTTGGGAAGCGGCGGCTGCAGACCGTCGGCATGTGCTCTGCGTCTTCACATAAAGTACGTGCGCCGGGGACTGGCTGGCTTGATCCCAGGTTGTTGTCGGCTGCTGGCACCTTGTAAAGACTCCGAACGAGGGTGTCCTGTGCCTGAGGTCTCCGGGGCCGCCCCCCGCAGTCGTGTTTGCAAGAGCCTGAACAGCACCGGTCACTGGACACCCATCCAGCAACGAAGGCTCCGGGCTGACGGGCACAGATGGGGACACCGAGGGGGCTCTCCTGGGCGTCAGAGCTGGGGGTGGGAGGAGAGCAGCAGCGCGGCCTGCCCGCACACACGAGCACCCGAGAGGGCGGCAACCGGGGGAGCCGGCCGCAGCCCCCCGCGACTTAACAGCCTCGTGCTCCTAGCGCAGGTACAATGTCACTTAACCAAGGTAAAACAGTGGCTCCTGCGGGCTTCGTCGGGGAAGCGTCTGCCTCTGGTTCAGGTCGTGATCCCAGGTCCTGGGACCCAGACCCACGTCGGGCCCTGCTGGGGGGGCGGGTGCGGCTGCTTCTCCCTCCCCCTCTGCCCCTCGCTCTCTCTTTCTCAAACAAATAAATAAAATATTTTTTAAAAAAGGAATGAGAGCAAAAGAGAGGAAGCCCCAGCAAGACGAGTAATGTAACACGGAGTCCCCGAGCGAGGGAAGTCCTCAGCCTGGTTAGCAATCGTGGGATTTACCTGCGAGTCCTCAGCCTGGTTAGTGATCGTAGGGGTTTACCTGCGAGTCCTCAGCCTGGTTAGGGATTGGGGGGGTTAACCTGCAAGCGACAGTGAGACAGCCCCGCATCCGCGCTGGGTTAGTGAAAGCCGCCGACAGAGCGAGTGTCGGGGACGATATGGAGCAGATAACGGTCGTCCACGGTTTCCAGGAGTACATGCGGAAATTACCTGGAAATTACCTGGGAAACACTCTGGATGACCTCGCAGAGTTGAAATTAGGATGAACCGGGGACTCCGCATCGTATCAGGGCTCCTCTAGGGAAGGGGAAGCCCCTCGAATCGCAAGTAAGGCGCCGGGTTCTCTGAACCCCACGTGCAATTTCCTGGCCCGACCGGTGCTTCCGTGTGGGGTTACCTTTAGCTTCACAACAGCCGTTCACATGATGCTTCCTCTTCTTTTCTGCCTACGTGCTGCATTGATGATTAAAATGCTTGTAAAACGTGAAAACGTTGCTCTCCGCGTGCCCCTCGGTGTGGCTCCCCGGACACAACCCCTTGTCTTCTCTTCCAGGACGCCTGCCCGCCTTAGGTATTTCTAGTACTTGTTTAAATTACTGTTTCCCCCCCAGTTTGAGTTACTTTTGTTCTCACTAACGTAAGTTGGCCGGTTTGGTGCTTTCCTTTCGAGGCAGCCCCCACTCAGCTGTCTGTCGGGTTCCCCGAGTCAGGCTGACTGTGCTGCCAAGTCCCTGGGGCTGCACCACGGATTCTCTGTCTCAACCAGGGGCGAGTCCATACCCCGGGGAACATGTGGCCAAGTCCAGAGACAGTTTCACCAGCACGACTTGGGGAACGACTGGCATCTGCTGAGTAGAGACCTGGCTTGCTGCTGCACATCGTAAAACACCCAGGATAGCCTCAACCAGCAAGGGATTATCTGACCCCAAATGTCAAGATTGCCGAGGTTGAGAGACACGGCCCTCGTATGTGTCCCCCTGGGAAATTCAAGGGAAGAGAAGGGTGCAAGCCCTAGGACTTTAAAAATGACAGTGAATCTGTCTCCTTTGGAATCACGCACCTAGTAACCCTGCAGCTGCTCCGAGTCATCAGCACCGCTTCCTTTTCCAGCTCCCAGAGAGAACAGGGAGGGGAGGGATTTTGAAACACCAGCTCTGGGTGCTGGCAGGGGTGGGGTGGGTTCCTGGTGCTGTTCAGGCCCGGACACTTTCTTCACGCCTCCCCCCATCTGGGCTTGCACTCTTGGGCTTGCACTTACCAACGGCCACAGCTCATTGCTGTGGAGTCCTGGGGAGGGGGCAGGTGATGGCTGCATCAAACGGGGTAGAGGAGCACGAGGGCAGAGCCCAACTTGTCCTCCCCAGTGCCAGCCACCTCCACCCTGGGCCACAGCGTGTCTCACTGCGCTGGCCAACACACACACGTACACATGCACGTGCACATGCATGCACCCATGCACACGCACACATGCACACAGGCACAAACACGTACACATGCACATGCACACAAATGCACATACACATACACATACCTGCACATACACACGCCCATACATGTGGACACGTGCACATGCACAACATGCACATACGTACACATGCACATGCACACAAATGCATATACACATGCACACACATACATGTGGACGCACAGGCACACACACATGCACACACATGCACATGCGTAGACGCTAGTTCAAAACAATCTTCCATCCCCCAAGGGGTGTCTTCTCTCCCTCTCTGCTCCCTCCCTTCCTCTCCTCCTCCTCTGTTGGTTCCTCCTCCTCCTCTCCACTCTCCTCTCCCTTCCTCTCCTTCTCCTCTTCATCCTCAGTCATTCCGAGTCTATACAATCTTCTACAGTTTCCTCGGGTCTGATTTCACCAAAGGGGCCCACACCCTGTGGCATCCAGGCTCTCGTGGTGACAGCAAGAATCAGGCTGGCTATTTTGCAATGTTGTTTATGGAAAGCAAATACCACACAGTTTCTCAAAGATGGGTAGAGTTTCAGCAGTGTCTCCAAAAACAGTGAAAACACAAATTTTGTCCTGTTTTTCTGGCTCACTTCACTTGTTTCATTTGTTTTGTTTTGTTTTTTTAAGCAGGCTCCACACCCACCATGGAGCCCAATGTGGGGCTTGAACTCACCACCCCGAGATCAAGGCCTGAGGGGAGGTCAAGAATTTGAGGCCAAATCAGCTGAGCCGCCGAGGCACCCCTATTTCATTTTTTGGAATAAGTTTCTGAGGTGCAATGGACTTTGTTTGGAACTGTTGCTGAGAATACGGAACAATAACTTAGCCAAATGCTTTAGTTAAGTCATAAACACTTGGGCCTCTTGAAAGCTGATGATACTTAATTTTATGTCAGGATAGTTGGGGTACAGTGCCCAGCTGTTCGGTCAGACACAAGGGACATAGATGCTGCTGTCCAGGTGTTGTGCAGGTGTGGTTACTATCATCAGTTAACTTTAAGTAAAGGAGATGACTCTTGATAATGTGGGTGGGCCTCATCCACTCCGTTGAAGGCTTCAGGAGCAAAAATGGATTTTTCAGGGAAAGATTTCTGCCTCGAGACTGTGACCTAGAAATCCTGTCTGAGTCCCCAGCCAGCCAGCCCACCCTACAGATTTAGGGCATGACATGTCCACAATCACATGAGCCAGTTTTCCAGAAACAAATCTCCCTCCATAAATGCAGACATATCCCATTGGTTCTGCTTCTTTGGAGAACCCCTACTGATATAGAGGTTATTTGTACCACATCTTTTTTTTTTTTTTTTTTAAGTAAAAGGGCTTTTAGGTCAGTTGTTCGGATGAGATTCTCAGGGTCAGTTTACCGGGGCTGAGAAGAAGCAGGTGTAGCTGGTGCTTGACTAGACCTGCTCCATTGCCCAGAGGCACCACACAATAGCTTCTTCCGGTGAAGTCGAAGCTAAGTTGACCCAGAGTAAACGGACACCTTGGTGAGAAGTAGTGAGGTAATTAAATGCTTTTTCCCAGAATCACATGTATCTTTCCGCCAAAGCTAAGTGTACAGCTCTTGAAGCATAGCCAGGAGCCCTGGGAGCCCACACATCTTTAGCCGTATCCACCAATCCCGACATTTAGTCCCTCATCCGTGCAGCGTTTACTGAGGAGGACAAGGATCCTCTCTGGCCTGTTCACTCTGCGTGGAGCCACCCGGGCGCCTGACACAGCGCCGGAGCATTTGTGGAATGAATATGCGTCTTAAATTGCCCATTTCTGTGTCCGTTAAATTAAAGAGTGAACTAGAATATCTGTGGAGAGGTGTCATCTTTGTAGTTTGCTCCACCGTAACTTCCGTCATCGGTGCTTATGGCCGGTGTCGCTCCTTGCTCCCGCGGTAGGGACCCTGCAGGTGGGGCACTGGGCCCCCTCCAGGTTTGGGGCCAGCGCTGCTCCAGAAAAGCACAGTGTTGGAGGCTTCGGTTCGGTTCGGCAGCTTGTTCTGGGCGTGCTCGGCCCTGAGCTGCGGGATCGGCGAGCTGCCACCCGAGCACACCTGGCAGGCTGTGCTCCCCCTGTTCTGCCGCTGGTCCTGAAGGCAGGGGGCCGCTCTGTCCCTCCGGCGGGGCCCGTGATCCGGGGTAATGGCCACAGCTGTGGCCTCGGCTAGGCTGGCGTTCGAATGTCAACCGTGCCTTTTACGAGCATGGTTTGCTCACCTGGAGCCGTGCACCTGCCTCAGAGCTGCCGCGAGTCCGAGGCGGTGGTTCAGCCTGGACACTGCCAGCGCCTGCCCCTCCGCACCCCGGGCATGGCCGGTCCTGCTCCCCACGCTCTCGTGGGCGCCCTGTGCAGGCCGGGTGCCTCCTGGGGCCGCGCGCCGAGGGGGGCTGAAGCTGGGTGTTAGGCTGCAAACCGTGTCGTAGGAAACGGCAGGTGTCCGTTGAACAATTCCCTTACAAACACCCACTGAGTGTTACCTTCGGGCCGGACGCCTTCATGCATTCGGAATTCAGCGGTGAACAAGAGGAAACCCCATGCTTGCGTGGAGCTTACCGAACGTGCAGAAAATTGAAATTGGTGTCACTAGAACTGGAGGGAGGCCAATGGCTGGTGGTCGGGAAAGTTTCCCTGAAGAGGTGCATTCAATCAGATCCTAATAACAAGAAGGAGGTGGTCATGGGACGGTTAGGAGAAGAGGTTCTGGGCGGGGGGAACAGCTCGTTCCAAATCCTGACACATGGTGCCTGGAGAACTGAAAGCATTTTGTCCTGGGTCAGGCCAGCAGCTGGTCGACGCACTCTTGTAGAGCGACTCTTGCAGGGGATGGTCCGTGATGCTAATGGACATCCCATGTGACGAGAAGGGCTCTCAGGTCCAACAGACTCGGGAAACACAGCCCACAGATCATCCCCCTTCTTGTGCTCGCACGCTCTCTCTCTTTCTCAAATAAACATATAAAATCCTTTTTTAAAAAGAGATGCTTGCGGGTGCCTGATGCTTGGCTCAGTGAGTTAAGCATCTGCCTTCCACTTGGGTCATGATCTCACGGTCCTGGGATCGAGACCCGTGTTGGGCTCCCTGGTCTGCAGGGAGCCTGCTTCTCCCTCTCCCTCTGCCTGAGACTCCCCTTGCTTGTGCGCGCTCTCTCTCTCTCTCTGGCAGATAAACAAATAAAATCTTTTTTAAAAAAAGATACCTGAAGACAAGGCACACTGGGGTTGTTAAACATCAACCACCAATGGAAGCTGCTGTTTCCCCTCCACCCCCATCGCACCCGCTTCGGGAGCCTCACCACCCAGAGCCTTGTCTGATATACCTATTTACTCCCAATTCTTCTTCTTTTTTTTTTTTTTTTTTTTAAAGATTTTATTTATTTATTCATGAGAGACACAGGCAGAGGGAGAAGCAGGCTCCACGCAGGGAGCCTGGTGCAGGACTCGATCCCAGGACCCTGGGGTCATGACCTGAGCCAAAGGCAGACGCTCAACCACTGAGCCACCCAGGCATCCCGGAATCTGTCTTTAAAATTAACGTTCTCAAAGCTAAGGTCACAGATGTATTCAATTCTCTGCTTTTAGCTAATTTGACCAGATTTACAGATAGGAGAGATTTTTATCTTGCCACTTTACTCTGTGCTGGCCTAGCAATCTTTGTCGGGGGGTGGGGGGTGGAGGGGGATGATTTCCAGAATTTATTCTCTTATCACTATTTCTATACTTTTTTTTCGTTTTCTCTAATTCCCCAGCCTTAGATTTATGCATTCTCCTTAGGTGTATAAAGATTTATAGTCTATCTTTGTATCAGTGTCAATGTCTTTCAAAGATTGAGAGAGGCCCAAGCTATTTCTAAGATTTCCAAGTTAGTGGATTGTTTAAAAATGGTAAAAATCCAAAATATGGTGCTGAAATTGTGGTATATTTTAACTGATTATATTTTTGGAAATATGGTTTTTCATATACAGAAAATTACCTAGTAATAAAATTAAATTTTTGGTAAGTTATTCTAGATTTATTTAAAATATTAATTCCCAGTGTGATACTCAGTTGGTCTGCCCAGTACCCTTTTCCTACTTTAGGAACAAAAGAATTTTTTTTTTTTTTCAGAGCAGAGATGAGAACAGCTGAACAATTAGATCTCTGGTCGTAAGAGGCTGGTCTCTGACAATGCATTGGTCAATGCAGGGAAGTCCTTTTTTTTTTTTTATACATTTATTTTTTTATTGGTATTCAATTTGCCAACGTATAGAATAACACCCAGTGCTCATCCCATCAAGTGCCCCCCTCTGCCCGTTACCCAGTCACCCACACCCCCTGCCCACCTCCCTTTCTACCACCCCTAGTTCGTTTCCCAGAGTTAGGAGCCTCTCATGTTCAGTCTTCCTTTCTGATATTTCCCACTCATTTTTTCTCCTTTCTCCTTTATTCCCTTTCACTATTTTTTACATTGGGAGGTCCTTTTTGAATAAAATAAGCAGCAGCTTTGCTTTCTGCCCATCACCATTCTGTTTCTTCCTACCAGAAATGGGGACATGGAAGCTTCAGTTGCGGTGGTTATTTTGTCAAATACAGTGAAATGGAAGAAGAAGAATCTGGCAGACAAGTAAAATCCTCAATTGTTATAACCTCTAGTTGTTCAATTTCTCTATTTGTGTCCACACACGCTCCTAACCATGCACAGTGGTCATGTGGTGAAGGTCTCTTCTTGGTTCTCCAGGTATCTCCTGAGACTGTCAAGTCGTTTTAGAGTCCCTGGCCTGATGGCCTTCTCACCACCCGCCACCACATGCAATCCTCATCAGACCACCTGCTTTTGAAAAAGAATATTCCTTCTCGATGACCACATCTACGGTGTGAATTCCATTTAATATAAGAGCATTAATTATTGATATTTATGGCATTAGGCTTGCCTCTTTATGTGAAGAGCTCAAAAGCACTCCATTGGTGTCTCTTGTCCTGTGCCTCAGCAGACGGCCGTCTGCAGCTAGACGTATGTTTGCTAACTCCATTTATTTTCCTTCAATAAATGCTTCCCAGGGATAGTTTTTCTGTTGGTGAC